>NC_133372.1:37176784-37264284 GCF_049309525.1 Garra rufa
AATGAAAATTAATGTCAAAATTAATAACAACAAAGGCTCTGCCAAGTACTTTCTTTAAATGCTTAAAATACAAACACCGATAACCATAAAAAATGGCGAATATTGGCTCTGATAATCGGTCAGCTCCTATTTCCAATATACTGATTTGGTTTGACATTTACAGAGAATGTACTCACCCCCTTGTCATCCGAGATGTTCATGTCTTTCTTTCTTCAGTCGTAAAGAAATTATGTTTTTCAAGGAAAACATTTTTGGATTTCTCTCCATATAATGGACTCCTATGGTGCCCCCGAGTTTGAACTTCCGAAATGCAGTTTAAATGCAGCTTCAAAGGGCTCTAAAGGATCCCAGTGGAGGAAAAAGGGTCGAAACGATTGGTTATTTTCAAAAAATGTATATACTTTTTAACCTCAAATGCTCGTCTTGTCTAGCTCTGTGTAAACTATGTATTCCAGTTCAAGACAGTTAAAGTATGTCGGCGCCGATAGCCTTGTGCGCATATAGCGTCGTTGCGCTCCGGGCGTCCCGTGTTCGAATCCCGACTCGAGGACCTTTCCCGATCCCGCCCCCATCTCTCTCCCACTTCGCTTCCTGTCATGTCTGATCTGTCCTATCATAATAAAGGCAAAAATTAAAAAAAAAAAAAAAAAGACAGTTAGGGTATGTCAAAAAAACTCCCATCTCATTTTCTCCTCCATCTGCATAATCGCCCTACATCGCAATTTTACCTTTTTTGTAAAGGGTGTTTGACCTTCTTTGCATATTTGTAAACACTGGGTCAGTACTTCTGCAGCGATGTAGGGTGATTTTGAAGTAGGAGGACAAAATGAGATGGACCAGAGTGTAGGAATTTGTTAGCTCAAAGAATTTAAAATGATCAATATGTGTGTGTACATGTATGAGACTATGTTTCTCTCATCACATGTGCACTGTAAATCTCCACCAGGTCTTTTTGACCAATTAATAGAATGAAATGAGTTATTTAAAACATACATTTCAGTCAGGGAAAGTAGTTTAACTCACAGGAAACTGTGTATAATAATCGTCATTAAATATACGCAATTTCCAGTTTCTGATTAGTAACAGTAATGATGATATCGACTTGTTTCTTTGTCCAGCAAATTCTTCAGTGATATCCATTTCTCTTACGTTGACTCGTCGTCACGGCAACGTGTTTTACTAATCAGAACGGAGTTAAAACAATTGAACAAAATAGGGCTTAAGGTAGCAATATGAGATCGAACACAGTTTAAGTGACTTTTGTAATGTGAGCATTCAGCACAGAGAATCATTATATGTGAATATATGGTTGTTTATTAAACTATTCTACTTACAAACGATCGCACTTAGACAACGTACATAAAACACAAATAGACCGAGAACGCGTGAGAGAGAGAGAGAGTTGCATGGTACAGGAATGAACGGTTCTGAACAACCTGAAATCGTTTTTCATAAAACGCCTTAAACGCAGCTATCTACGTTTGTAGAAAGAACGGATAATTGCAAGCTCTTGTTGTTGTGCATTGGTTCCGTATGTGTTCAGTTCAGAAAGTCCTTTTCCAGTTCCTTTCCAGAAGGGTGCGTAGACCGCATGACTTTTCAAAGCATGGTTCCAGAATGCTTGGTCTCATGGCCAATGCTAGGTGGGCCCCATGGATCTGGGGGGAGGTGCGGGATGACGTGAGTTCGAGTCCAGGAGAAGGGAAGAGAGAGGTGGCTCTCTGGAGGTTGGTGCTTCAAGGAGTGGCTGTGGTGCCGTGGTCGACGTTATCAGGTGTGATAATGTAGACAGTGGCAAGGTATGGGTCCTCGAGCTTGTGCAGCAGGTGTCGTGGCAGTGTCACTTGTCATTCTGACCCGAGTTGGTCTGAGTCAGGTGGTTGTTGTCTAGTATCTGTGGTCCCTGCAGTCTAGTGGAGGTGGCAGGAGGGCAGCAGGTGGCTGTTAGCCCTCTGCTTTGCTCGAACGTCACCGGGAGTCTGATGTTGGTGGTGTCGGCACTGACTTGAGCTTGCCTGAGTTGCGTGGGTAGAGTTCTCGCTGTTGGGCCTGTGGGCCCGTTGCTCTATTCAACATTGTCTGGCTGCTCCTGGGGTGTCGTGTGGTTTTACAGGATGCTCCTTCCCTTGGAGAAGTCTAATGCGGCGTTGCATTGGGCAAGGAGTCAGAAGTTTGTCTGGTCTGGCAGAGGTGTCCTGGTCACTATAGCAACCGAAGGCTTTGTGGGCCATCTGAGACTTCCCGGCACCTACAGTGGTGGACTGGGTGAAGGGGGGTCTGTGATTGTTTGATACTCTAATGAACAATTGTGTGTTTGATTGGTCCAGACACTACAAGAGTTCATGCAGAGCTAGACAAGACGAGTGTTTGAGGTTAAAAAGTATATACATTGTAATTTTTTTTTTTTAGAAAATAACGGATCACTTCACTAGATAAGACCCTTGTTCAGTGTCTGGGATCATGTAGAGCACTTTAAAGCTGCATTTAAACTTCATTTTGGAAGTTCAAACTCGGAGGCACCATAGAAGCCCACTATATGGAGAGAAATCCTGAAATGTTTTCCTTCGAAAACATAATTTCATTTCGACCGCAGTAAGAAAGACATCTTGGAAAAGGGGTGAGTACATTATCAGTAAATTTTTGTTTTGGATGTGAACTACTCCTTTTTTTATATACTGTAATAGTGATACATTCTTTCAGGATTTATTTGAAATGGGTATATTTTGGGAACATCGTAAAAATCATTCAATTTTGTCTAATTTAATGCATCATTGCTTAACAGAAGTATTGATTTCTTCCAAAAAAAGCCTAATGATCCAAAAATGTGTAGCTTGATACTGTAATATTCAGCGAGCATAACAAAATCATTATCTACTTATCTGCAAAAGTGTACAGTATACTGTCTGTTCCTGCTAGTAAGTTGAACATATCATGTAGACTTTTTAGAACTGTTTGTATTTCAATCCCAGATGTGATGGTTACGATCAAACAGAAATAAATGACAAAAATGACTATGCAAAATAAGGCCTGTGATGGGAGGAGGAGAGATGTCCCTCTTGAATCATTTCCCTGCTGACAATGTACTGCTGACAAAGCAGAAACAAGCACACACACACTCAGAAATCTACAATAAGACAACAGGATGCAGAATCATACCACATCCATATCTTAAGACATCTCGTGAAATCATCACTGCTTTATACTTGAAATGCAAACAGTGGATGAACAAGCCTAACAAGCCATATGTGAGTCTAAAACGCATAATACAACAAGAGTGATCTTCCAAGGAACTAAAACTTTAGACCACTCTATTAAAGCACTTGCCCATAGTCAAACTCCAATCGGGTTTAAAAAGACGGTAAAATGCACGCTAAAGTGAGCTAGTGACATATGTAAAAGTCACACCCATCTGTGGATATGAAATATGGATCTGGATCACTGCTTCCCATTATTTTTAATGCTTCCTGCGTATTGATTTTTTACTCTCTGCTTTCAATTAAACGCTTTACGGGCTCTTTGTATGCAGGTCAGGATTTTGGTGATGGGTGGATAAGAATGGCAGAGGAGTAGAGGGCTGCTTTTCTGATTTTATTGCGCCGACTGCCTTTCAATCACACAGCAAAGGACTCCTCATTAGGGGAGAGCGAGAGTGCGGCAACAGAGACTGAAGGGCAAGGTAGAGCATTAAAAATCCAGTGTCTTTTGACAAGAGGCCCTTGATGGATACTGGTGTCAAGCAGAAGCTTCCTGTGGTGTCGGCCAGAGGAGATGATAGACGCTCCCCACAGGGTTCGGAGATCTTTGACCTTCTTTTGCAACACACAAATGAAAAGTTTAAACCATGCATTTGATATAAGTTTAAAGACATCTACAAACGCACCCGAGCAGGTAGTAGCTCGAGGGTGCGCATTAAATTTTACACAAATCCTGCGAGGATGTAAGCCGAGGGCATGCGGTGGAGTGTGGACGTGCCCAGAAATACTGTGAAATAGTATTATGATTTAAAATACTGTTTTCTATTTTAATACATTTTGAAATGTAATTTATGTGATGCAAATCTGAATTTTCAGCATCATTACTCAGTCTTCAGTACCACATGATCATTCTAATATGCTGATTTGCTGCTGAAGAAACAGTTATTATTACTATTATTATTATTATTATTATCAAGATTTAAAACAGTTGAGTACATTTTTACATTCTTTGATGAATAGAAAGATCCAAAGACCAGCATTTATCTGAAATAAAAAGCTTTTGTAACATTATACACTATACCACTATACCAAAATCTTGGAGTCAGTATCTTTTTGTTTGAGAAATAAATTAAAGAAATTAATACTTTTATTAAGCAAGAATGCTTTAAATTGATCAAAAGTGACAATAAAAACATGTATAAGGTTACAAAATATTAATTTTTTCAGATAAACTGAACCTTCTATTCATCAAAGATACCTGAAAAAATTCTACTTAGCTGTTTTCAACATAATAATAATAATAAATATTTTTGGAGCCGCAAATCAGAATATTAGAATGATTTCTGAAGAATCATGTGACTGGAGTAATGATGCTAAAAATTTAGCTCTGAAATCACAGGAAAAAATTTAATTGTACAATATATTTAAATAGAAAACAGTTATTTGAAATAGTAAAAATATTTCAAAATTTTACTGTTTTTGCTGTACTTTGGATCAAATAATTGCAGGCTTGGTGAGCAGAAAATGTATAATAAAACACTACCAGTTTTAACTATTATTATTATTATGAGCAGCTGTGTTATTTTGAATAACTGAAGGCTGGAATAATGGCAGGAATCACAGGAATAAATAACGTACAAATAAATAAATAAATATATATATATATATATATATATATATATATATATATATATATATATATATATATAGAGAGAGAGAGAGAGAGAGAGAGAGAGAGAGAGAGAGAGAGAGAGAGAGAGAGAGAACAGTTATTTTGAACTGCAATAATATTTCTCAATATAGCTGCATTTTTATGAAAATAGAAAAATCTATCCTTGAAGAGCATAAAGACTTCTTTCAAAAATATTATTGACCGGTAGTGTATGTTTTAATCTGCTACATATATTTGGTCTCCACAATGTAAGCAAAATCAGCTCCACACAAACAATATATAATTCAAATGGAATTACGAAACAAAAAAAATTATATAATGGGAAGTCCCAGCCCTTCCTGAAGCAAATAACGAAGTGCCCTTTCATTTCTGAGAAGCTCGGGGGAAGACAATGGGGAACACTCTTGGGTCAGAAGGTTTTATCATTGAACGCCGATGCCCAGTGGCCAGCCTGCCTTCAATAGGAATAAAACATCTGTTCTGATTTTGATGTCAAATGTAACCTCTCCCCATAAACCATTACGCAAGCTGATGTAACAAGCCGTTACTGTTTCTCTAAACTTGCAGTTCAACTATTGCCCTACATACAGACCATCTCAGCTATGAAAACATGATACGGCTAATAGAAATACAGGGACGGGACCTGTGACAGTGTACAAAAGCGAGTGTCTCCATTCAAATAAAAGCTAATGAGGCCTGGGACAGGAAAAGGAAACAGTGAGTTGCGATGTCCGCCATGTTCCGTTCATCTGCTCAGGTTATTATCTATGAGTAATACAGGCTCGACACATTTCCAAGCCTATATTTCTATTAATTTCAGCGCCGCCTCAGCAGTGGCGAAAAGGTCTGGTTTGTTCAATTTGTTATCATGTTCCATATTTCCAGCCTGACTTATTACGTGGATTTTTTTTCCCATGCTCATTAAGCTCACATGATGTCAAGAGTGTCCAAGAGCCACAGTCTAAAAGGGAAATTTGGCATATGTGAAGCATAAAGAGAACTGCTATATCTTGGCTGTAATTGCTGACATGATTCATAATGGTTCTGTACAATGTAATGTGATGATAATGATAATGATAATGCACAATAATTAAAATCATATTCTTACATCACATGACCAGAGGTGGCTAGGGATGAGAATATAGGCACATATGTGACCCTGGACCACAAAACCAATTATAAGTAGCACGGGTATATTTGTAGCAATAGCCAACAATACACTGAGTCAAAATGACCAATTTTTCTTTTATGCCAAAAAACATTTTGATATTAAGTAAAGATCATGTTTCATGAAGATATTTTGTAAATCTCCTACCATAAATATATCAAAACTTTATTTTTGATTAGTAATATGCATGGCTAAGACCTTCATTTTGGACAACTTTAAAGGTGATTTTCTCAATGTTTAGATTTTTTTGCACCCTCAGATTCCAGATGTTCAAATAGCTGTATCTCGGCCAAATATTGTCCTATCCTAACAAACCATATATCAATGGAAAGCTTATTTATTCATCTAAAAGTTGTCCCTTATGGCTGTTTTTGGGGTCCAGTGTCACATATTAGTAAGCACCAGATGTAATACTGGTTAACCACTAATAACAACATTTAATACATTTCCTTTAATGTCTAAGGTTGGATGGCCCTTGTTAGGAAAACCCATGGTAATTAAACCAGATTTACATTAAATATGTCAGTTATGTTTGATCATGGGGTCCCATAAGATGGCCAAAGATGGTTTAGCTGGTCTTCCCATCTGGTCAAGATGTTCTTTTGGCTGGCATTTTTAGATAGTCAAGCTGGCAGCTAAATACCAGCTTGATCAGATTGGAAAACCAGCGTAAACCATGTAAAACCAGCGGACCAATTTATACCGGTTTAAGCTGCTTTTTAATCACTCTTAAACATATTTAAGACAAATTAAAGAGGCAGCAATTAAACTTAAGTAAAATCTACATTTTTACAGAAATGACTGCGACAGGTTAAATAGATGGAAAATAAAGTTGCTGTCGCAATGATGAAAACCTTTTACAGTACATCTGTTTATAACCTAGATGAACATCTTCAAAACTTAATTCAGATTAATTTTATATGCACAAAGGATACAAATGTGAATCTTGCAGCTTGATATAAGAAAGCCCTAAATTAAAAAAGTAAAAATGTAATTTAATTTAATTAAACAATAATAATAAGTAAATTTGATTTATAAAGAGCATTTAAATTCAGTTCTGAGTCTGATCAATGTATTGTACAGAAGAAATACAATAAAAATTGATATATAAATATATATATTACATACAAAATAAAAAAAAGCATTAATTAAAAATAATAAATACTTCCTCATTATTAATCAAATCTACGAGTTTCTGGATAGCCTCCACATAGTCTGGATGACATCACCTTGGGAACAATCAAGTCCGTGAGACCATCCGAGCTCTTGCTAAAGCCTTTACTTCTGTCACAGAGCAGAGGACTACGAACCTGACCTTCATGAATCATATGCACCTTTTGAAATACCGAATTATAGCCTCTAAGATCCTTTTGCTGTGCAAGGCACATATTTGCTTTAAACATACACGATCACTCTTAATGCCTTATGATCTCTGACGGTGATCGACACGAACGCACCTGCTCATTCAACACAACTTTTTGCATTGAAATCCCCCACAATGACCGTCCACATCATAAAATATTAAGCACAAAGGCCTCTCTTACCGGGATGACAGCTGATGGGTTGGATGAGAAGGGCTGATAAAGTCAAACACAACATCCCCACACGACACGATCCTCGCAGTCTCCACATGTCCAAATGCGCAATTAGAGCAGCACGGAATGGCGGATCAAATTGAGCGTCAATGAAGGAAACACACTAACTTGACTAAGCAAAATAATTACAAGTGAGCGAGGCGATTTTAATGACCGGCGACAAATCTTGTGCCTGTTTCGTGGGACATTTCGGACAGCCCACAATCCGCACACACTTCTGCTCTCTGTGGCGTCCTTTACATTCTCTTTACATTCTCAAGTTAATCCCAACCGGACGCACTTTCAGACGCTCCTGCTCGTTCGGTTCCTCTTCTGTACGGCGGCTCTCGCTCAAGCGCATCTACAAAGTCAGTCGCCTCAATCACATTCAGCGCGCTCCGCTTCTCTATCCAGGAAGTTGTGCATATGAGCGTTTCGTGTTTTGCCAGAGGAATTAGTTGAGAAATCAAAGCCCTGCCCTCTGGATCCTAGCGCCGAAGGCTGTGGTTTTGCACGCCTGCCGAGGAGACACGAGGATTGGCTACTGGACAACTGAAGCACAAGACTGTTCTCATAGTGTGTCTTTTCTAAAGCAGTTAGTTCCGCTCCTCAAATCTGATTGGTCGAAGCGGCGTTCAATACATGCATATTTAGTAGAGTCGATGACGTGTCGCTTTTTTGTCTAGATTAGTAGCTTCTTCTTTTTTTAATTAATGAAGATAAAGTATTTTTGATATTTTTGGCGGGGTTTAAAGTAATATATATGTATTTAAAAATATTTCTATCAAAATATCAAATATAAAGTCCAAATGCAAACTCAAAATTCATGATTTTTTATATTTAATTTATATATTTTGTATTATTATTTATATTATAAATACATATTATAATATAGTTATATTGTATTCCATATATATATATAATTTTTATTTACATTCACATATGTGACCCTGGACCACAAAACCAGTCATAAGAGTCTTTTTTTTTTACATTTTTGAAAAAAAAAACAAAAAAAAACAAAAACATAATCTGAAAGCTGAATAAGCTTTTCATTGATGTATGGTCTTTTATAATAGGACAATATTTGGCCGAGATGCAACTATTTGAAAATCAAAAATTTTTAAGGGGGCAAATTTTTATTTTTGTTTTTATTTATTTTTTTTTTATTTTATTTTTTTTAATATTGAGAAAATCTCCTTTAAAGTCCAAATTAAGTTCTTAGCAATATATATATTACTAATAAGGAATTAAATTTTGATATATTTACAGTAGGAAATTTACAAAGTGTCTTGATGGAACGTGATCTTTACTTAATATCCTAATGATTTTTGGCATAAAATCGATAATTTTGACACATAGAAGTATTTTTGGCTATTGGTACAAATAAACCCATGCTACTTACGGCTGGTTTTGTGGTCCAGGGTCACATTATTTTATTACTGCTTTTACCACTTTAGATTTTTAGTTATTAAATGTTGAAATTGTACGAAAATGTATGAAAGCAATATAAATATAGATTTATAACAACTTCAATCTGACTAGTAATTGTCTGAAGCTGAATCCATAATTATAGAGCGTTTTGAGCAGAAAATTTGTCACTTCACTCATATATGCTACTCAAGACCAGCTTTCACTCTGTGCTGTGCGATATTAGTAACCACAGCCTGCATCCCATTTCAGTGCAACAACACTCTTGCTAGTGTGATATTGTTTAATTATACACCTGTTGGGACAGCTCTTTATATGTGTATGTGTTTCCACTTAGTTTCATGAAGTAAATGATTTCGGGACATCCATCCTTTTATATCATGCCACCGTCAGCAGAACTCAATAGGCATTGCACTGTTATTCAGCCCTACAAGATGGGAGAGTCAAAATTTCCCTGCGATGTTGACAGAAGGTTTACACGGCATATTCTGTGGTTCTCAGATTTCAGCAGTGCTCAAATTTCCCACTTGCCAACAGTTTGGTTAAAACAATGTATAGCTAGCTAGATTCAGTTATCCTGTCAGAAAAGCCATAGTTTCTAGTTCTGCTTCACATTCTGGCCTCAGACACTGTCGCTCTCCAAGGTGCTGAAAGTTTGCCAGGCCATCATGCATTATCCATGGTGCTGACGACTCCTGTTTCACAACAGTGGCACTTAATAAGAAACTGTATGTATAATGTTTTGTAAATCACTGTGCAATTGCTACTGTAATCTTCTGGAGTGAATGGGTGCCATCAACATGAGAACAAGAGAACAAACAGCTGGTAAAAACACAACAATAATCCACTTGCAATCTATACAACTCCAGTCCATCAATTAACATCTTGTGAAGTGAAAAGCTGCATGTTTGTAAGAAACAAATCCATCATAAGAAGTCACCTCTGGCAAAAATACCAGTCCATAATAATACTTCCTTCAGTAAAAAGATTTTTTCTCTGCTGTCCTTTTGTATCAAACTGTTTTGGACTGTTTTGTGCATATTTCTGTGCATATTAAGCACAGGGTTAAAATGACTTGTTGATGGACCTTCCTGATTTATCTGAATTCCTCAGCATATCCGATAGCTCAGGAAAACTTGATGATGCAACAGAAACTATTGACTCTCTTTTTTTCTAGCACTTTAGATATAGTTGCTTCTCTGCGGTTAAGAAAAATTAAGGAAAACAGTCCGACGCCGTGGTATACTGAACACACTCGTGCACTGAAGAGAGCACGACGAAAAATGGAACGCAGCTGGAAGAAAACAAAACTAGAGGTTTTCCGTACAGCCTGGCGTGAATGTAACATATCCTATAGAAAAGCATTAAAAACTGCTAGATCAGATTATTTTTCATCTTTCTTAGAAGAAAACAAACATAACCCTAGGTATTTATTCAATACAGTGGCTAAATTAACGAAGAATAAAGCACCAACAGGCGCTGAATTTTCCCAACAGCACAGGAGTAATGACTTTATGAACTATTTTACTACCAAGATAGATACTATTAGAGATAAAATTGTAACTATGCAGCCATCCGCTAAAGTATCACATCAGATATGCTATAAATCTCCTGAGGAACAATTCCATGCATTTTCAACTATAGGAGAGGAAGAGTTGTACAAACTTATTAAATCATCTATACCAGGGGTTTTCAAACCTGTCCTGGAGCCTCCCCTGCCCTGCACATTTTGCTTGTCTCTCTCATCTAATACACCTGATTCAAATCATCAGCTCATTAGTAGAGACTGCAAGACCTGAATTGGGTGTGCCTAATAAGGGAGACATACAAAATGTGCAGGGCAGGGGAGGCTCCAGGACAGGTTTGAAAACCCCTGATCTATACCGACAACATGTATGTTAGACCCTATTCCATCTAAGCTACTCTTCTGAATATTATTAATTCGTCACTATCGTTAGGATATGTCCCCAAAACTTTAAAACTGACTGTTATTAAGCCTCTAATTAAAAAAAACTCAACTTGATCCCAATGAATTAAACAATTACAGACCAACTTCAAATCTCCCTTTTCTGTCAAAGATACTAGAAAAGGTAGTGTCCTCACAATTGTGTTCTTTCTTAGAGAAAAATGGTATCTGTGAGGATTTCCAGTCAGGTTTTAGACCGTATCATAGTACTGAGACTGCTCTTATTAGAGTTACAAATGATCTTCTCCTGTCATCCGATCGTGGATGCATCTCTCTATTAGTACTACTGGATCTTAGTGCTGCGTTTGATACTATTGACCACAATATTCTTTTAAATAGACTTGAAAATTATGTAGGCATTAGTGGTAGTGCACTGGCTTGGTTCGAATCGTACTTTTCTGACCTGCATCAATTCGTAGCAGTGAATGACGAGGTATCATATCAATCACAAGTGCAGTATCTATTACCTCAAGGCTCAGTACTAGGGCCATTACTTTTTACACTTTACATGTTACCCTTGGGAGATATCATCAGGAAACATGGTGTTAGCTTTCACTGTTATGCTGATGATACGCAGCTCTATATTTCTTCACGGCCCGGCGAAACATACCAATTTGAAAAACTAACAGAATGCATAGTTGAAATAAAAAATTGGATGGCAAGAAATTTTTTACTGCTAAATTCTGAAAAAACAGAGGTGTTAATTATTGGACCTAAAACCTCTGCATGTAATAACCTAAAACACAGTCTAATACTCAATGACTGCTCTGTCAATTCGTCGTCATCAGTCAGGAACCTAGGTGTGCTATTCGATAGCAATCTTTCCTTCGAAAGCCACATTTCTAGCATTTGCAAAACTGCATTTTTTCATTTAAAAAATATATCAAAATTACGACCTATGCTCAAGATGTCAAATGCAGAAATGTTAATCCATGCGTTCATGACCTCAAGGATAGATTATTGTAATGCTTTATTGGGTGGTTGTTCTGCACGCTTAATAAACAAACTCCAGCTGGTCCAAAATGCAGCAGCAAGAGTTCTGACTAGAACCAGAAAGTATGACCATATTAGCCCGGTTCTGTCAACACTGCACTGGCTCCCTATTAAACATTGTATAGATTTTAAAATCTTGCTAATTACTTATAAAGCCCTGAATGGTTTAGCTCCTCAGTACTTGAGCGAGCTCTTATCATATTATAGTCCCTCACGTCCGCTGCATTCTCAAAATTCTGGCAATTTGATAATACCTAGAATAACAAAATCAACTGCGGGCGGCAGATCTTTTTCACATTTAGCGCCCAAACTCTGGAACAATCTACCTAACACTGTTCGGGAGGCACACTCTGTCAATTTAAATCTAGATTAAAGACCCATCTCTTTAACCTGGCCTACACTTAATACATTTCATAATCCAAATCCGTTAAAGGATTGTTAGGCTGCATTATTTAGGTCAACCGGAACCAGGGACACTTCCTATAACACCTGATGTACTCGTTGCATCAGAAGAAGAATGGCATCTACGCTAATATTAGTATCTTTCCTTCTTATTCCGAGGTCACCACAGCCACCTGTATCCAGATCAGATGGTCACTGCAGTCTCCCGGATCTAGTCCGTGCCCATCAGCACCCAGAGATATCCTCTACAGCCCTGAATGTCAGCAGAGACCACATCAACTAGATGAGCCCCAGAGACAGATCATCAGTGAAGACCTCATCACCTAGACGGCCATCGATGCAAGACAGCGAAAACCAGATGAGTCCTCTCCAATCTGATTTTGTGGCAACTTGGAACTCTTGCATCTACATTAATATTAGTCTGTTTGTTTCTTATTCCCAGGTCACCATAGCCACCAGATCCAGTCCGTATCCAGATCAGATGGTCACTGCAGTCCCCCGGATCCAGTCCAAACCAAGAGCAGATGGTGGATCAACACCTACAGCCGAATGTCAGCGGATACCATGTCAACTAGATGAGCCCCAGAGACAGATCATCAAGAAAGAACTCCTACCCTAAACGGCCACCGGCACAAGGCCATGGGAACCAGATGAGTCCTCCCCAATTTGACTTTGTTGCAATATGGAACTCTTGCATTATTATTGACATTTTACTCTATTTTAATACTGTAAGGTTGCTTTGACAACTTGTATTGTAAAAAGCACTGTATAAATAATCTTGACTTGACTTGACTCTTACACACTCACAGAAACAGAACAGTTGTGCTTCTGTAAAATAAGGCAAACAGGATGCGTGTTCTATCATCTCGGTTATCTGTTTCCTTTCTGTGAACTTAGTGGAGTTAGTGGAGTGGTGGAGTTTTAAATCTGTTAATTATTTAAGTCAGGTATATTTTGCATATTTATACCTTTCATATACAGTGAGGTCAATAAGTATTTGATCACCCTGTGATTTTGCAAGTTCTCTTACTTAGAAATCATGGAGGGGTCTACAATTTTCAGCATAGGTGCATTTCCACTGTGAGAGACAGAATCTAAAAATAAAAATCTGGAAATCCTGTTATTTTGCTTTTAAATAGTCCAGCTACACTCTGCTCATGTTTCTAAATTAGTAGCAACTGTTTTAGGTCGTTAACTGTCATAAAGAAACCTGTGCACCCCACAATCAGCCAAAGTCTAAGTAGCAACATGGGCAAAACCAAAGAGCTGTCAAAAGACACAAGAGACAAAATTGTAGACCTTCACAAAGCTGGAAAGGGCTAAGGGGCAAGCAGCTTGGTGAAAAAAAGAACAACTGTTGGAGCAATTGTCAAAAAATGGAAGAGGCTAATGATGACTGTCAATGTCCCTCGGACTGGGGCCCCACAGAAGATCTCTCCTTGTGGGGAAACAATGATGCTAAGAATGGTGAAGAATCAGCCCAGAACTAAAAGGGGAGGAGCTGGTCAATGCCGTGAAGAGAGCTGGGACCATCGTTTCCAAGGCTACTATCAGTAATACACTAAGACGTCATGGTTTAAAATCTTGCATCACACGGAAGGTTCCCCTGCTTAAGTCAGCCCATGTCCAGGCCCGTCTGAAGTTTGATCCAGAGGAGTCATGGGAGAAAGTCCTGTGGTCAGATGAGACCAAAGTAGAACTTTTGGGTCTTAACTCCATTCGCCGTATTTGGAGGAAGAAGAATGGTGAGTATCATCCCAATAATACCATACCTACAGTGAAGCATGGGGCTGGAAGCATCATGCTCTGGGGGTGTTTTTCTCCACAGGGGATGGGACGACTGCACTGTATTAAGGAGAGGATGAATGGGGCCATGTATTGTGACATATTGGGCAAAAACCTCCTTCCCTCAGTCAGAGCATTAAAGATGTTGTGGCTGGGTCTTCCAACATGACAATGCACACAGCCAGGAAAACCAAGGAGTGGCTCCGTAAGAAGCATATCAAGGTTCTGGAGTGGCCTAGCCAGTCTCCAGACCTAAATCCAATAGAAAATCTTTGGAGGGAGCTGAAACTCTGTGTTACTCAGCGACAGCCCCAAAACCTGACAGATCTAGAGAAGATCTGTAAGGAGGAGTGGGCCAAAATCCCTCCTGCAGTGTGTGCAAACCTGGAGAAGAGCTACAGGAACCATTTGACCTCTGTAATTGTTAACAAAGGTTTCTGTACCAAATATTAAACAATTTTGACTCAAGTGATCAAATACTTATTTGACACAGTAATTTTAATTAAATTCACAAATAAATTGTTAAAAAACATACAATGTGATTTCCGGATTTTTATTTTTAGATTCTGTCTCTTACAGTGGAAATGAACCAATGCTGAAAATTGTAGACCCCTCCATGATTTCTGAATAGGAGAACTTGCAAAATCACAGGGTGATCAAATACTTATTGACCTCAATGTATATGATATGTTTGCATTTTATTTTTATGACAACAAATTTCGTTTTTAATGTAACTTACATATAGGCTACAATTTCGATCATCCTGCAACCTATTTTTGACCCAGGGTTTGAAAACCTGTGTCCTAGAATGTAGGTTCATGCAGAAACTTCAGAAACAATGTTCCTATACAAGTAGGTGTGGCATCAACTTTTAGTGACGTCATTGAATGTTCTGGGAAACTGAAGTCGTATTGTTAGTGTCGGTCACAGCACCTTTTACCTGCTGTTTTGCAACCGGCAATTATTCATTTACAAAATAAGCCCAATCCACAAATAATTCATACATAATAAACATAATAAACTCTAGTCCATCAATTAACACCTTGTGAAGCGAAAAGCTGTGTGTTTGTAGGAAACTAATCCATCATTAATGTTCACATTAATGCCAAAATACCAGTCCATTATAATACTTCCTTCAGTGAAAAGATTCATCCTCTGCTGTGCATATTTCTCTCTTGATTCATAAAAGACTGGAGAAAGCCATAATATTATCGATAGAGGACTTGTTAAAAACATCTTGATGGCTTTGTTTATACAAACAAGCAGCTTTTGCACAAGATGTCAATTAATGGACTGGAGTCGTGTTGATTACTTGTGGATTATTGTGATGTTTTCTCATTCCGACGGCACCCATTCAATACAGAGGATCCAATAATGAGCAAGTGATGTAATGCTAAATTTCTCCAAATCTGTTCTGATTAAGAAACAATAATCTAATGTTTGACAAAAACAGTTCATTTGTATGTTACCACATATAACACGCCATTAAAGGTGACCTGAAACAGTCTAGCTGTACATCACATTAGATAAGAAGATATTTTTTACAAATATCCAGAATTACTGTATCTCAGCGTATAAAATTTCACGTGAGAATGAATGAATGTTGTCGCCCTTGTTGTGAGGTCAAGATCTGAGAAGGCTCTCATGGGCCAATGGTTCTCCATCACCCTGTCAGAGCTGTGAGTTGAATACTTTATCGCTAATTATCACTCCGAGGTTTTCTCACCAGTGCTCAAAGCCTGTGTGTTTGTGTGAAACTCCGGTTGTCTCCGAAGACAGCCACAAAAACGGCTATGGGACAGGGAACAGCAGGGGAGTTTGGGAGAGCTGCCCAGCTGGACTTTAATTTGAAGAATCTGATTAAATTCGGTATTTAATTACCCTTCTCTCAGAGGAGCTGTTGGGGATTGTCACAGTGTTTTGAGCGTGTAGGGTGTGAGCCATCTGCCTGTACTTCTGGAGCGCTCTCTGGTGACCCCTGCAAAAAAGGGAAGAAATCATTTTCTCTTTCACTTCTCACCACTCTCCCTCTCATGCACACACACACACACACACTGTCCTTTATATATAGCAACTCTTTATTATTTTTTCAGTTGATTTCACATGTTGACAGTTGCTGCATAATATATGGCAGAGTGCATCAATTATGTAGCATTTATTCAGGAAACAACTATATGTGAAATTCATTGAATCAGTGCTACACTGCGCATTGTAAATCTCAGACACAGTCATAATTCACTGTTATGTATGGCAAATAATTCTTCCCAAAGGGGTCCTGTGCACATAGTTTATGTCACAGAGCGTGGAAAGCATATAAAAGAATATAGAAAGTGCTTGCCTGGATTCGGTGACGTTCATAAAACTTTAAAGGCTAAGGTCAAACACATAGTGATAAAAAAAATTCAAGGGTCTACTGGAATGACCCTTGCAATGACACCTCATCACCTCATACACCTTTAATAATGGCATTTATTGATTAAAATTCCTGGTAGACTCGTTTCTTTGTTTACGCTGCAAAGGAAACCGTACGCAGCAACAGCTTTGAGAACGAAAAAAAAAAGAGCTTGGCCATGAAAAGGAAGAAGTGGTCGTCTGTTCACCTTGACAGCAATGTGGTCTGCAATTAAAATGCTAAAAAAGCTTTAAAAAGACAGAGAGAACCTTTTGAAGATGAGCATTTTATGAGGATCAGCGCAGCGATTCAACACTAAGGTCATTATAAAATTGGGAATGGCTCAAGTCACCCTAATAGAAAGGCACGTTAGAAAATTCTTAATGATGTTCGGATGATTCTGAAACCAAAGGGGGGGCGGCTGTTTTTTTCTCTTTCCATGAATTATTATCTTGCCTTTCCCTCAGTGCTGATACTAATCAAAAACAGACGTGAAACCCTTATTAAAGACTTATCTGAATGTATCTTGGCAATCAGTCTGCCTCAACTCCGAGAGGGATATTTATGCAAATTGGATGCTTTGTCACCACGGTTTGTCATACATTATTTGTGAACTTCATAAAGCGTGCGGTTGTGGATGGAAACGTCTGCAGCTTCTGGTCGGCTGCAGCCTATTTGTGAAGCCTAAGGTATCACGGCCACAATACGCATTTCTTCTGGTCTGCGATATGCACCCGTATCAGCTTATGTGATAAATGCTCCATTTGCATATATATGCAATTTAACGTATTACATCATCACACCAGCACATTCAATCCACAGGAAAATCTACTTATCAGAACAGCATCCACAACCCGAGACACTAACCTGAGGAGGCTTGTCAAAATAAGTAGGAGATAAGAATAGGAGCTTTCCCTCTGCTTTCACAAGCCATAGCCCATAATTAGGCCATTTTGGGATTAGGGAATTTGAATTTCAGCAAAAATCTGCTGCGCCACTGCTGTTCCAAGACTGTTTTACATTTCTGCTTCAATGTGCCAATAGCCCTAGGCGGTGCGAGTTAAACATTTAGAAGGTACCGACTCCCAGCCTTAGTCGAAGTTGTGATATCATATAGAGAGAGGCTGACCCAAAGAAGAAAGCATGGCTTGTAAACTGAATGGTTATATACTGTGTCAGGTTAGAAGCTGTGTTTTTATATAAAAATCTGTAGCATTGGAAAAATCATTGCTGGAAAAACAGTGCTAGCAAAGCCAAGGTCGTGCATCAACTAATACATTTACCTTAAATGCACGGCAAGTCGTTTTGAATAAAAGCATCTGCCAAGCAGAGCTGGGCAAGGTATTTATGAAAAATAGATTGCTAAGATACAACTACTCTATAGAAATATTAGCTGAAAAGGAAAGATTCAATGTAGCTTGCTACACTATTTCATGTGTGATATAATACATTTTACAAGATGGACTTAGTTTACATATCAGTTATAAGGATTTCATTGGTAAGAACAATCACAGTGCTAATTAAATTGTTGAATGATGAATAAAAAGTATTCTTATAGCTTCATAACATTACGGTTGAACCACTAATGTCACATGGACTATTTTTTTATGTCCTTACAATCTTGTTGTAGTTGCTGCAGGCTCAGAAAGCTCTTGGATTACATCAGAAGCATCATAATTTGTCTTCTGAAGATGAACAAAGGTTCTTACAGGTTTGGAACGGTGTGAGGGTGAGCACCAGCCAATGGGATTAAGACTTGCACCTTGGTTCCGCCCACTTCTGAAACAACCAGCTTGATAAAGAAGTCCTTAATAAAGGCCGGTTCATAGCAAGAACAATAACTATGTAGGTAACTAAAATGATAACTATATTTGCATTAAAGGAGTAGTTCACTTCAGAACAAAAATTTATGGATAATGTACCCGTTGTCATCCAAGATGTTCAAAAAACATAAGCAATTATGTTTTTGAGGAAAACATTTCAGGAATTATCTTCATATAGTGGACTTATATGGTGCCTGTGAGTTTGAACTTCCAAAATGCAGCTTTAAAGGGCTCTAAATGATCCCACACAAGAAAATAGGGTCTTATCTAGCAAAAAAATATGTAATTTTCAAAAAAGACAATAAAAAGGTTTATACTTTTTAACCTCAAATGCTCGTCTCGTCATGCTTTGCTATGGGCATGCATTGCATACTCTGTGTAATCCGGGTTGATACAGTTAGGGTATGTCGAAAAACTCCCATCTCATTTTCTCCAAATTCAAAATCGCCCTACATCGTTGCAGAAGTACAGACCCAGTGTTTACAAAGTGAACATGCTTTTGTAATACAGTGCATCTTTTTACACTGAGGACAACTGAGGGACTCATATGCAACTATTACAGAAGGTTCAAACGCTCACTGATGCTCCAGAAGGATAAACCATGCATTAAGAGATGGGAGTGAAAACTTTTGAACAGAATAGAAATGTGTACATTTTTCTTATTTTGCCTAAAGATCATATTTTTTTTCATTTAGTACTGCCCTTCAGAGGCTACAGAAGATGTTTCCCAGAAGACAAAATAAGTAAAATTTACCCTGATCTTCAAATTCAGAAAGTTTTTACCCCCTGGCTCTTAATGCATGTTTTTTTCCTTCTGGAGCATCAGTGAGTTTTCAAACTTTTTGTAATAGTTGCATATGAGTTGTCCTCAGTGTGAAAAGATGGATCTCAAAATCATACAGTCATTGTTGGAAAGGGTTCAAATACAAAAAAAATGCTGGAAAACCAAACAATTTGTGGGACCTGAAGGATTTTTCTGAAGAACAGCAGGCAGTTTAACTGTTCAGGACAAACAAGGGATTCATGAACAATTATCACTAAACAAAAAAACACAACTGTGGATCATTCAGATAACAACACAATATTAAGAATCAAGTGTACAGGTATGTAAACTTTTAAACAGGGTAATTTTTATAAATTCAACTGCTATTTTTTCTTGTGGACTATATGTAAACATCTTTTATGTGAAATAACTTATTCAGGACAGTATTAAATAAAAAAATATCATGTATTTTGTATGATCCCTCTTATTTTGGTAAAATAACATTTTGCAGATTCTGAAAAGGGGGTGCAAAATTTTGACCTTACCTGTATATAGCGATTACTGTTGTAGGAATAACAATAATTTAAATGGTTGTTATTTCTATTACTGAATTAGAATTAGTTTGACTTCCTAAAACACCAGTTTGAATGTAATTTAGATTGAGACCACAACTAAAAAGAGGGTTGAGTTCCCTTTAAAGTTCAGGTACAACTCAATTTACTGACATTTTTCTGATTCTGATGAAGTTTTCTTAGTTAAGAACATGGGTTGGAGCTCTTAATTTTATATTCTCAAAGGGTATTCGATTTTATAATTTATAATTGAACTTTAAAATGTAAAAAAAAAAAAAAAAAATTCCCATATCCTCATTTTTCTATTTTTTTAAAGACTTCATATTGAGATATTATTGTATCGTGAGATTTTGATATCGTTAAATCCCTACATTAAGTTCTGATTTTAAATAGCTGACAAATAATACTGTATACGCATGTTTTTATTGCTAAACTTTTGTCAAGAAAATGTAACACTGAAGTGTTTCACAACACTATCTCACTACTCAATACATGATAAAATGGTACTGCTGATCACGTCACTTAAATGTCCGAAGCATTTGGCAGTCCGCCATGGATAAGTGCAAATAGTCAACTGTGATAAAGTAAGGAACTTAAAATAGGACTATGTGTACTTTATCCTTTATACTAAAGCCTTTGCTCACAAAGAACAAATTTAGCCTGTTTTAAAAGGTCAGGGGTTTCACGAGTGGAGGGACATCAATGAATCTATAAGCTCTGTCAGTGTCATCTTTTCTGAACACCCTTTCCTCTCTTTTCTCACCCCTCACCACCCCTAAAGCAATCTCTCTGTTTGTCAATATCTGTAACCATCAGTTCTCCCAAGGACATGCGAATAGGAGGGTCAAATGCTGCCGCTCAACCTAATTATGCTGATGGCGGCAGGCAGCTAAAAGCCGGAAGGTTGTTAGCTTACAGAAAAGTCCCTTTACTGTCCTCTGAACGGACACTCAGCATTGAGATTTCAATATGTTTGCTGTGCCAAATGGGCCCACTGGGACTGATATACTGTTTGAGACAACATCAGAATCATCAAAGGAGATGTCTGTTGAATGTGTAATCAAAAATGCTGAGCTGATTTCATTTTATTAACTTGAAATGCGGTAATGTACAAATAAATCAATATGCATGTAAATGGAGCTATAAATATATAAAAAATACGTTTACACTTGCACTTTTGAAAGCTGCAGCTCACACTCTATGATGAAAAATGGCCCATTTAAAGAATCAGAGGCATATGATACAACTCCACTATAAATCAGTTTAATAGCATGTGACTGCTTGACCAAACCTTTGATATATGACTACAGCGGCTTAGCCACAACCCAGAAAGACCCGAGTCCTGTCTGTCTACAATGGGGTCAGTTTTCTAGATCTGTAGGACTGCACTGACGCATTCATTTTTGCATATTAACATCCAGAACAATAGCCTGAAATGAGAAAATCAATAATTCAGCGAAATTACAGTGAGTCTAAAATTGAAATTAGGTCAAAATGTTACAAAAGACTGTAATGTCCTAGTCTACAGTCTATCATAAAAGACATCATTTGGTAGGACCATATTCACCAGAACATAATTTATAGAAAAATGAATAATGAAGATGAATCATTCATTTGAATAATTCACTTTTCATTCACTGAACCCGGTGTCTGCAATGGTGTGATGTTATGTGATTTGCCCAACTGAATTGGATCTCGTATCTGTAAAACCCTTCCATTTTACCCGGCCTTTTCCACTTTATCAGCGTATTAAGCCGAACTGATTGGAACACCTGCCAACGTCACCCTGACCCGAAAAACAAGGTCAGATCAAACCCTCAGAACTTTTTCCTCCAAACATGACTAAAAGGAAGTTTAGGAAAGCCATTTTTCTGATTTTTTGGAATCTAGGACATTATGCATTGTTAATGTGCAATCTATATTTGTTTATGACTGCACTTGGAGGAAATGAATAATGGATGTTGTACTTGCATCCCCAATTGGAAGTAAACGGCACTAAAAACAATTAACACCTCATGCAGAGATGAGAATAAAATAGCCTGAGGAATAGTCGTCACTCACCACTGATTTTTATAAATACTTCTTCACTTTAGCTGATATATTCTTATATACTTACTGTGGTTTGAACCAGCAACATGTGACCAACACCCTTCTTTTTCCTGGAAAGACTTTAATCAATTGGATGCCCATTTTCAACAAGGTAGTATGAGTCTTAAAGGCCTTTCCACACTGAGCGTGAAAAAGCAAAACAAATATCGTATGCAATGACGAACTGGAATAAAACAACAGATGTCTACATTTGCGCATCGAAAAAGCGGATGTTTTTTTTAACAACCAGTCCAAGCGAAAACAATAAGAATTGAGCATTACATTACGTGCCCGAAGCAGCTGCTGTTGCACAAAAGGATGAGAGTGGTGGTGCTGTTTTGAAAACCAGTGTAAACAAACACAGAAGAAGAGTATTCTGAGAGAGAAGAGGATGCGCTCTTGTTATCATTACATTTGAGAACAGATGGTTATTCTCACATGTTTTTAATCATTTCTATTAATTCTCCACTGAATTATGTGATCTGGAGGAGAACACTGTCCATTTTCTTCCATGTGCGTGAGTGTTATTTGAGTCAGAGCGTGTTAACTCTAGATCTTTAATATTAAAAAAACATCTTTCTACTGTTCTACACATGATATATGAAAGCAAACAGACATATGATTATATATATATAATAAAACAAGACGAAAATGTCAGGGAGGGACAATTTGGGATGAGATTCATTCAGAACGAATCTGCTCTGTGGTTAGGAGGTTACATGCCTACATTCAAATTGTATTATGGCCTATTGATCTATCTGGCGGGTCATAAGCTAGTATACATTTGCTGCACATCTCATAAAACATTAAAAAATGTCAATATCTGGGAGTAAGAGAAAAGCAGAAATGTGGATAAATTTGATGACGCAACGGTTACGTCTTATGTGAACGTAAACAGTTAGGAGACTATTGGACGTGTACCAGTACATTGCATCTGTGCATTTGGTTTTAAAGGGACAGCAGTCTAAATTAGTTGCTATTGTCTGTGGCATTGATGATAATCAAGCAACAAATGAAAGACAGAAATTCACTCACTGCTCTTGACTGAAGAATGCATAATTAGCCTATACAATCATTGGTGTTTCATTGAACATGTTCTTGTTTCTTAATAAGAAGTGGTTTAAACTTTTTAATCATGAAAAAATCTTAATATCAAACCTGTACACTGAGTTTGGAAATTTTAGAGAAATGCTTAATAAATGCTATACACCATTAGATTTTAGCCAACTAAATCTACTGTAGATTTAGTCGACTAAAATCTTATGATATTTAGTAGACTAAAACTAAAACAATTCAGATGACTAAAATGTGACTAAAACTAACTGCCATTTTAGTCAAAAGACTATGACTAAGATCAAAATTAACACTGAACTTCAGTTGCTCTTATGTTGGAAAAAAATTCAAGGGGTCATCAGATGCAAAACTCACTTTTACATGTTGTTTGAACATAAAAGTGTGTTGGAAGTGCTTTTACACAACCATCCTATAATAATAAAAATCCACTCAGTAGTATTTTTTTAATCTCTATAAATAATATCATCTTTTTCAAATCAAGCCATTCTCAGCTTTTTGGCTGTGTAATGTCAAACAGACCAAGGCTGCTCCCACGATAGTTAATTGACACGGCCATTTTAGCTTACCTTACCGTGCAAATCGTTCATGATCTAGCTTCACCTGCAGAAGGGTTTTTTAATGAACCTTTGCAAATCGTCTTACCTAATAATGTGCTAGTTAGCAAGTTTCATGGCTAAAGTAAACAGGACGGTGTGTCACCCCACAGAAGAGTTGGGATGGGGTGAGGAGAGCTCATTTACATTTAAAGAGTCATGATACAAAACAGGTTGCTGTGAAAAGAGCTGATTTTGAAGCTAAAAAGAATGTTGTTTTACACTACCATTGAGACATTTTAACCAAAGTATGTTATAGACTTATCATTAAGACCCTAAAAAATCATATCAAATAGTGGAAAATGGGCACTAGATGAGCCCTTTAAAGGGGACATTGGATGCAAAACTCTTATCGGATGCAAAACTCAAAACTTTTATGTGGTTTGAACATTATAGTGTGTTGGCAGTTTGTGTACACAACCACCCTACAATGATAGTTTTTTAGTCTTTAAAAGTAATATCCCCTTTTTAAAATCAGGTTATTCCCAGCTTCTTGTCGGTGTGACAACACACCGACAGAAGCCGCTCCAAAGAAAATTGATTGACATGAGTGCCTTACCTTAGACCCGCCCTCACTGAGCTGAAACAGTCCCACTCCGATCGCCATTGTGTCGACTCAGGTGCAGGGGAAGACAGAATGTCTCAGATTGCCATCAGGTGTGTGATTTCACGTTGAGCCGTATATACTACACACAGCCGTTGTTCACTGACGAGCTGCGCACATTCACACTGATAATGAACATTGATTTGCGCAGCTCGTCGGTAAACAACGGCTTCTTAGTGTTGTAAAAATATCGATTTTGATGCGCTCAAAGTTATGCCCTTAGTACTCCCATTCACCGGCCAATGACAACAAAACGAAATCACGATCAATCTCAAAAACGGCTTGTTTGTCGTAATTATGCTTTTAGATAAAAGTTTGTCTCGTTTACAGTAAAAAAAACAACCCAGGTTGCATTTTGGCAATAGTTATCCTTTAACCGATTTGTTCAAGCACACTGCAGTAGGTGGCAACCAGTAAGTATGTTAATGAATGAGTCTTTAAGTTTATTTGTTCAACCACACTGATTTATTCAAGAATGAAACATGAGTGAGTCAGTGAATCACCCAATGATTCATTCAAACACGCTGCAGTAGGTGTGCAAGCAACTGTTTTAAAAGTGAGTCATTGAATCATTTATCCGATTCGTTCAAACACAATGCAGTAGATGGCAACCACTGAGTATGTTAATTAGTGAGTCATTAAGTCGATTAGTTCAAGCACATTGATTTGTTCAAAAATGAAACATGAGTGAGTCAGTGAATGACTTAACCGATTAATTAAATAACACTGCAGTAGGTGGCAACCAGTGACTGTCTTAATGAGTGAGTCTTTGAGTCAATTTGTTTGGTCGCACTGATTTATTCAAGAATGAAACATTATGAGTGAGTCAATGAATAACCTAAACGATTAATTCATACACACTGCAGTAGGTGGCGACCAGTGACTGTCCTAATGACTGAGTCATTGAGTCAGTTCAAGCGCATTAATTTATTCATTAATGAAACATTATGACTGAGTCAGTGAATCATTCACTCAGTTGATTCTTTCAAAAATGCTGGTTTGTTCAGGAATGAAGCAAGTGACTATTTTATGAGTCAGTGAATCACTTAACTGATTTGTTCAAATACACTGCAGTAGGTGGCAACCAGTGACCATCTTAATGAGTAAGTCATTGAGTTGATTCGTTCAGTGGCATTGATTATTCAAGAATGAAACATTATGAGTGAGTCGATTCGTTCAACCGCCCTGATTAATTCAAGAATAAAACATAAGTGAGTCAGTGAATTACATGACCGAGTAATTCAAACACACTGCAGTAGGTAGCGACCAGTGACCACCTTAATGAGTGAGTCGATTCATTCAACTGCACTGATCTATTTAAGAATTAAACATTATAAGTGAGCCAGTGAATCACATAACTGATTAATTCAAACACAGTGCAGTAGGTGGTGACAAGTGACCATCATAATTAGTGAGTCATTGAGTCGATTCATTCAAGCGCACTGAATTTATTCAAGAATTAAACATTATGAGTTAGTCAGTTAATCACCTAACCAATTCATTCAAACACACTGCAGTAGGTGGCAACCAGTCGATTTGTTCAATCGCATTGATTTATTCAAGAATGAAACATTATGGGTAAGTCAGTGAATCATTCACTCAATTGATTCTTTCAAAAATGCTGATTTATTCAGGAATGGAGCAAAAGACCATTTTATGAGTGAGTCATTAAATTACTTAACGGATTCGGACACACTGATTTATTCAGGAGCACCACCACTCTTTTTGTTAGCAAGAGTAAGAAATATAAACTGAAATGTTGTAATTAGAGTAATTATATCATGCATTTAAATGACTCAAAAAGTGTCACGGGTGAGTAAGGGAGGTCTGGGTCCAGATGCAGGTAAGTATTTCTTTTAATGATAATAACAAAATAAACAAACAAACAAAAGGCCAACACGGCACAACTAAACATTAACTGAAAGCACAAAAATAAACAAGATCAAGAACACAATCAAAAGCCAGGGAAATCCAGAACACAAAACAAACCAGACTAAAGACAATGCAGACATGAATGCGGAATGAGCAGTGAGGATACTTATAGTCCTGATAGTGAACAGATGTGGGTGATCAGTGCTAATGACAAAGACAGGTGAACAATCAAGGGAGTGCAGTGCCAGAACAGCGACCTCAGGTGGCTGAGGGAAAACCCACAGCCCCGATCATGACAAAAAGTGAACAGAAGTTGTGCTGTTAGAAATAAACTTCATAAGCACATACGTTCAATTGGTTTTCTTGGAAATTTGATTTAATTGGTTTCATCCATCCCGTGAATATGTGAATTTATGTTGAAATAGTAATTTCTGCTTTGGCTTTGTTTGGACAATTTTATTGACATAGCAAAATAGTCAAAGTAACTGGTAATACTGATGTCTAAAAAAATACTGATATAAAAATAAACACTGATTTAAAAAAATATAAATAAAATAAATGCACAATGTATTTGCTGTTGCTGCACTCATAATTCAAAATGTATTTAAATGCTCTGCTGATTTGGCAGTGTGGACTCAAAAAGGGCGAAAGTAGCGGTCAGAAATATAAGGTTTAACAATCCATTTAAATATTAAAATAGCCTTCTTGATTGTGTAGACCTCCCTCTTGATTTTGTTCAACTGGTTGGACATGAATAGAAGAAAGATGTGATTAACAAACCGTGACATACAAAGATAAAGTGCCCCTCTTTCAAACAGAAAGCCAACTGTCATATGTAATTGAGAGTCTGGCAGAAATTAGATGATTAAAAGATGGGGGTAGAGGGGAAGTGCTCCTCTGTCAGTTTAAAGCTAGAGGGAAATGTATAGGTTTTCTTTTTTCTCTCACCCATTTGCTCCTTCACTTCATTCTTCATTTATAGGTGGCTAAATTTCAGCAGCTGCTTTACAACAAAAGTAAAACGTCAGATCAGAAATGAAACGGTGTACTTGCACTGTGTCAAAAGTGAAGATTCTTAATTTTATCATCTTAATGGCAGGATAATGTTATCACGTTCCAACAGCAATATTAAAATGCTAGATGTAATCATTCATATTTAACCATGCAGCACTGATATTAAAACACTGAGTTTTCTGGTAAGCATAGCCTTGGTTTGAAGCAGAGGAAATATGGCCGCAGAACTTGAAGTGTGATCTGGTTTCAGTGATTTATCATCTGCCATACGCCAGTGTTAATACAATATGCCACAATTCACTAATCAATTGATTCAGAACAGACAAACACCATCCATTATAATTATAAGCTTATTGAAGAACTGCCATGGCTAATGTTTAGAGATGAACAGTTTGTCTTAGAATGTGTTGGCCCACAAAAAATCCGATCAGAACAGGTGGTGCTTTTTCAAAGTATACAGGCAGAGAGTTTTATAATTAATAAAGTGGATGGTGGGTAGAAAATGGTTATTGCTAACTGCAAGAGTGCCATGTAATGGGGCCAAAAAGCTGGGTTCTGCTGATAAACTGGATGTTTAAAGTCCATCCATCCATTTTCCAAACCGCTTATCCTACAGTATGTAGGATCGTGCAGTATTAGTTATTTTAGCCTGGTAGTCAATAACACAAGAAAAAACCTGACTGAATTGCTTTGGGGTAGGCATAATTTTCACAGGAAAATGGGGAGGGAAATGGTTGGCAAAGAGGACATCAGATGCAAAATTCACTTTTACATGATAAAATGTTTTACATATAAATGTGTCTAGCAGTGTTTGCCCACCACCTTACAATGATAAAATCCATTCAATGCTTTTTTAAAATTCCATAAAAATCGTAAACACTCTTAATTATCAAGTGTTTTGATTTTCTGAGCAGTATGATGTCATATTGTTCAGGCTCCGCCCACAACCACTGACGGACTGTCCCGTATTTGCATATTCCCACCTTCAGCCAGTTGTACACTGTCCACCATTTTCTCCACACTCGAGCAACTATAGCAACAACAATGTCTCATAAGCAATGCAGGTGTTTTGTAGTTGGATGTAAAAGTGAACATAAAAGTCTTGAAGGTCTCACCTATTGTCCATTTTCTACTATTTGATATGATTCCTTAGGGTCCTAACGAAAAGTCTATAACATACTTTGGTTAATTACATAGTTTTTACCTTGTCAAAATCAGCCTTTTTTAGAACAAGCTATTCTGTTGCATGTTCCTTTAAATGCTAATGACTCTTCTTGACTGGCAAGACGGCCGCGAGCGGAAACTCAAACAGTGAAAGTGAGTTGTTCAAAATCTTTCTTTTTAGTAAACTCTGTGTACACAAACAGTGTTCTCAATGCTCGATTTCATATGTAGAGACCCAGGCGATACTTCGAGCAAAGTTTCATGGTGTGTTGAGCCTTCTTAGTGCTGTAAAAATATCGATTTTGATGCGCTCAAAGTTATGCCCTTAGTACTCCCATTCACCGGCCATTGACAACAAAACGAAATCACGGTCAATCTCAAAAAATTTTTTTGCTCTTTTGTCGTAATTATGCTTTTAGATATAAGTTTGTCTCATTTAAAGTAAAAAAAAAAACAGCCCAGGTTGCATTTTGGCAATAGTTATCCTTTAAATGACTCAATGACTCACTTTTAAAACAGTCGCTTGTTTAATTCCTGAGTTAATCAGTATTTTGTAAATGATTAAATGACTCACTTATTAAAACAGTTGTTTGTTTTATTCTTAATCTGCGTTTTTTGAAAGAACTGATTGAGTGAATGATTCAACTAAATCATACTCACTCACAGGCTGTATCCAAAATCCCATACTCTTTTTAGTAGGTACTTATTTTGAATAACTCATTACTTCGCAACCCCTAAAAAGTATGTTCTTTATATCTATATATGTATGAGTATATCTGTAGTATTAATGTAAGCTGTCAGCGTCAGCAGGGAGGCCCACAGCAATTACCCCAATATACTGTATGTATTATATAAAAATGCTCACAAAAGAGCTTTGCTTAAATATTGTAGCGCTAAGCAGAACATATTTCTTGGATAATGTAAAAGTGTCACATCAGACATTAATTGTACATGAGGAAGCATGCACAGATTTCTGGGAAGCTTTATTAGAGCTAAGGTCCATGTCAGCTGGATAGTGGTCTATAACCTCTGCATCTAATCTCCTCAAAGCTTTTTTAAATGTCTTTGCTCCTCAGTCACCAGCTCATGCTAATCTAATTCTACAAGCTCAATGTCTTCACTGAAGTTTGTGATATGCTGACACAGCACGCTGGTAATGATTTATGAACATGCCTTAATTGGAACCTTTGCTTACTCTGAATGTGCCAGGAATTTTGCCAGCATAAGCACATTTTAATCATCAAAACATGTATATGTTGTCTGGGACATTTGACTTAATTGTAAAAGCAGAATATACTGTACATGTGAATGTATATTAAAATGACTTGTGGCATATCAAAAATTGAAATACTATGGTTTAGAAAAGGTTTTTACTTGATGTGAGTTTTCCAGTCTGTATGCTGCATTTGTTAACTCTAGCATAAAATCAATATTTATGGCTGATCTGATATGTATTTTGAAACACCTGACCTTTGGGCTTATGAAAAATGTAAGATGTAAGAGAGTTCTTTGTCTGAAGGGGAGATTGAAGCATGAAGCGTTTATAGTCAGTCCTGAAAACATGATGGATTGATGAATAATGGTTATGTTTTTTTTCAATGACCTAAATTCGTAAATTTATGGTATCATTATAAAACCTTATTTTAGTCTATATTTCTCATTGTTGCAATGTCTAACTTTTAACTGAACTTTTCGAACTAAACCCAACTTGTGTTTATCACCATGGCTGCATCTTCTCCAGTTCTGATGCTGATTGATGGCATTCAAAGTTATTCGGCAGTAAAATTGGTTTCCAAGATTACATCATCATTCTTAATTACACAGAGTCGTTCATGTGAGGTGGCAACAGTTAATTGAAAACTAATTCCCTTAAGTGGACAAGACTGATTGCTGCCGAAAGTGTAGGTCAGCAGAAGTTCTAAAACCCTCACTGAGTACAGCTGCCTTTGCCTTCTCAACTCACTTTCTAAACCTGATTCCTGAAATATAACAGTGAAACTGGGATCTACAGATGCTTTGGTTGTTGGCCGAAAGTGGGTTCTTTGTGATGATGTTTTTGTGGCATAACAACCATTAAACTACAATTTGTCAACACAAACTTTCATGTTAGCTTGACAAAGCTGAAAATTATGGGGTGGTTGTTAGGGATGTCACTAAGAGTATGTTTACACAACAACCATGGACTAAAAACAGAAAAGTAATTCCTTTGCGTTTTTGACAAGTTTTGCATACAGGCAACAACATTGTCAAAACATCCCTCCCTCATGACTAACAAAAACGTCTAAACCCTGCATTATTCATGCCAGACCAGTAGTTGGCGACGTCACTTTGTAAAGAAACATAGAGCCTACAGCCTAAACATAACTTGTTTAAAAAAATATATATTTTTTTGTAGTTTACACAGAGACGATAGCAGAGTAGTTTTTAAAAGCTTGCAATTTGAACGTTTAAAAGTTTGCATTTTCTAATCCAAAAAACACATGTTAACACCTCCTAAGTGATTGCAGTATGGAAGCCCGTTTCTGCCACTGAATTAAAAAAACAACTGATTTTTTCCCTCAGAATTGCATAATATAAAAATATAAACTCGCAGTTGTGAGAAATAAAGTCAGAATTGCAAGATAAAAACTCACAACTTTTTCTCACAATTATGAATTCATACAACAGAATTCTGACTTTTTTTCTCAGAATTGAGTGATATTAACACAAATGCGAGAAATAAAGTCAGAAAGATATAAACTAGCTATTCTGACTTTTTTCTCGCAATTGCAAGTTTATATCTCACAATTCTGGCTTTTTTTTTTTCAAAATTGTGTGATATAAACTCACAATTGGGAAAAAATAGAGTCAGTCAGAATTGCAGGATAAAAACTCGCTATTCTCAATTTTTTACTCACAAATACAAGTTTGTATGTCACAATTCTGACTTTTTTTCTCAGAATTGTGTGATATAAACAATTGCGAGAAATAAAGTCAGAATTGACAGATTAAAAACTTGCTATTCTGCCTTTTTCTCTCACGATTGTGTGATATAAACTCACAATTGGGAGACATAAAGTCAGAATTGACAGATAAAAACTTGCTATTCCATTTTATTTGCAGTTGCAAGTTTATATATCATAATTCTGACTTTTTCTCAAAATAGTTATATAAACCCACAATTTAGAGAAATAAAGTCAGATTTGCAAGAAACAAATTCGCTATTCTGCCTTTTTCTCTCACAATTACGTGATATAAACTCACAATTTAGAGAAATAAAGTCAGAATTGCAGGATAAAAACTCACTATTCTGACTTTTTACTCACAAATGCAAGTTTGTATCTCACAATTCAATAAAAACTTGCTATTTCCTTTTTCTTGCAGTTGCAAGTTTATATCTCACAATTCTGACTTTTTCTCAAAATGGTTATATAAACTCACAATTGAGAGTAATAGAGTCAGAATTGCAAGATAAAAACTCGCTATTCTGCCTTTTTCTCTCACAATTGCGTGATATAAACTCACAATTAGGAGAAATGAAGTCAGAATTGCAGGATAAAAACTTGCTATTCTGACTTTTTACTCACAAATGCAAGTTTGTATCTCACAATTCAATAAAAACTTGCTATTTCCTTTTTCTTGCAGTTGCAAGTTTATATCTCACAATTCTGACTTTTTCTCAAAATGATTATATAAACTCACATGTGAGAAATACCGTGAGAATTGCAAAATAAAAACTCACTATTCTGACTTTTTTACTTGCAATTGCAATTTTTTATCTCACAATTCAGACTTATTGCCTGCAAATGCAAGTTTATATCTCACAATTTAGACTTTTTTTCTTAGAACTGCAATATAAACTAACTTCTGTCAGGACCAATATTGTCAAAATGACATTTAGCATACATTTTGGTTTGGTGGGATAGTTCTGTTCTAGGCAAAAAACTCCCTGCCCATGCAGAGAGAAAAGCAATAATAACCCCCATAAACAGAACAGAACAAGCAGATCTCATTAATGTACTTAATGATATTTTAAGTGTAACACTGTCGCAAAAGGAGGAGCTGGGGATTGAGAAGGGCGTTTGCTCCTGAGCAAGCGTAAAAGCTACTGAATAATACTAAATAGAGCTTATATATAAATGCTGTGATAGGAGTAGCATTCCTATAGGTAGATATGATCAGCTGAGAGTCAGCTGATGCCAGTTTGACTCACGTGACCTGCCAAAACTAACGCTATACGCTTAATAACTGCGAGAAATAAAGTCAGAATTCCAGAATAAAAACTTGCTATTCTGACTTCTTTACTCACAAATGCAAGTTTGCATCTCACAATTCTTTTTTCCCAGAATTGTATGATATAAACAATTGCGGGAAATAAAGTCAGAATTGACAGATAAAAACTTGCCATTCCCTTTTTCTTGCAGTTGCAAGTTTATATCTCACAATTCTGACTTTTTAAAGTGAGAATTGCAAAAAAAAAAACCTTGCTATTCTCACTTTTTTCCTCGCAATTGAGAATTTTTATCTCACAATTCAGGCTTTTTTCTTGAAAATGCAAGTTTATATCTCACAATTTAGACTTACATAAAAAAAATCACTATTCTGATTTTTTTCCTCGAAATTGTGAGTTTATCTTAAAATTCTTTTTTTAGGATTGCGCGATATAAACTCAATTGCAAGAAATAAAGTCATAATTGCAAGATAAAAATTCACTATTCAGACTTTTTATTGCCAATGCAAGTGTATAACATTTCTTTCACGCAATAATTATGAGTTTATATCTCAAAATTCTACGAAAAAAAATTCAGAATTGAGTTTGTATCACACAATTCTGAGAAAAAAGTCGGAATTATGAGATAAAAAGTTGCAGTTACCTTTTTTTATTCAGTGGTGAAAAGGGGCTTCCATATTGCAGACAGACATACAGATAGACAGATAGATAGATAAATGTGGGCTAGTGAAAGAATGTGGGTTTGGGCTTAAAATGGACTGCAGCGATGGACGGAGGTGATATATAGTCCTGTGCCTGTTTGAATTTATGAGCATTAAGTATGGAACTGTCATACTTGTAATTTCAAATTCCTTAAGATATATGCAGGGGACTATAATCCTGCTGTAAGTGATGGATTTTAATGGTCATTCCAGGATTAGAAAGAAGCAATTTATTTTCAAGGATATGAATAACAGAAATGTTCACCCATAGAGAGGCAGCGAGACATAATTGGTGTCTTGTTTTCACTGCTAAGCTTGTGAGCGACCAAAGCTGAGCTTGAGGACATTAAACACGGCCAAGAAGGATAATAAATGAGACCGTGTTACAAACGTACAGGTACATTTTTATGCTTTATCGACAATTTGACTCAGAGGCTTCCCTTCCACGGGGCGGAATTAATTGCATGGATTATATCAAGACCAAAGTTAATTGAGGACGTATGAATGTGACTTATCTTTTTTGATGCAGAGGAAACAAAACCCCCTATCTGCAAACAAGTCATGAATTGTTAGTTTAAGAAACAACCGCATGGATTTAGAGGGCAAAAGTGCAGATCTCTCTAGTGCATAATAATAAAAGAAGATAAATAGAAAGAAACGCATGAGTATCTAAGTGTGTAATTAGACAATTCTTAAAATAACAAAGAAAGAGTCCATCATCCTCTCGTCTTCAGTCTGTCTTCCGTTCTGCATCGGCAAGGCAGTTAATGTGGGAGTATTTGTTCTGATGTCCGTTTAGATTTTCACAGTGAGTACTTGGTGATGAGATGTTTGCTCTGCCTCAAGTCAGTGTGGCAATTATGAGGTTGTCACACGGAAAAACCGAAGGCGGTACGTGAAGAAACTTTACTTTCTTAGAAAGTGGAGCCGCAGTGAAAAAGCTTATAGCAGAAAATTGTTTTCCATCTCTTCTGTGTCAAATACATGTCAACATGTGGAATCCGAGACTGTGATATGGTTATTGAATGCCTCACTGTGCACTTTGCTTCACATTGGATGGTTATTTATGATGACTGATCACAGAGCATATGTCTCAGCTCATAATGATCTGTAAAATGCATGCAGGCAGAATATTATGACATAACGTCAAGATCTGTGAAATATGGAATTGTAATTGGGATTGTGTAAGAAAAGGTTGTGCATCCCAGTGGTCATATTAACACACTGAGTATAAATTACTTTAACAAGCTTCACAAATAACTACCATTTTAAAATGGGTCAAAGAACAAGTGTTTGATGTAAAAATAACTGTTCGGGATGAGGAGCTCATTAAAACAGGTGTGCTGATAAATTACAGTTATGCCTTTTTCGATATCCAGCATATTAAGCAAGGTAATGCACGAGACACTTTTCCCACCTTGGGTTTATTCCCAAAAAGCCCTTAAAATATTAATGTGTGAAGGTAATATAAGAGGTTAGTTATTTTCCCTTTAGCAATGAGAACTTGACCACCATGAATGCAGAATATTAAAACAAACATAATAGATGGGCAAACATTGGTACACTGAGGAAAAAAATTATTTGATCCCCTACTGATTTTGTACGTTTGCCCACTGACAAAGAAATGATCAGCCTGTAATTTTAATGATAGGTTTATTTGAACAGTAAGAGACAGAAAAACACTAAAAAAAAACAATTAAAAAAGTTATAAATTAATTTACATTTTATTGAGTGAAATAGGTATTTGACCCCTTTGCAAAACATGACTTAGCAAAACTCTTGTTGGCAATCCCAGAGGTCAGACGTTTCCTGTAGTGCCACCAGGTTTGCACACATTTCAGGAGAGATTTTGTCCCACTCTTCTTTGCAGATCCTCTCCAAGTCATTAGGGTTTCGAGGCTAACGTTTAGCAACTCGAACCTTCAGCTTCCTCCACTGATTTTCTATGGGATTAAGGTCTGGAGACTGGCTAGGCCATTCCAGGACCTTAATGTCCTTCTTCTTGAGCCACTCCTTTGTTGCCTTTGCCGTGTGTTTTGGGTCATACCCAAGGTTCTCACCCAAGGTTCTCGCCCTGTCCATCGTCCCTTTGATGCGGTGCAGTTGTCCTGTCCCCTTAGCAGAAAAACACCCCCAAAGCATAATGTTTCCACCTCCATGTTTGACGGGGATGGTGTTCTTGGGGTCATGGGCAGCATTCCTCCTCCTCCAAACAAGGCAAGTTGAGTTGATGCCAAAGAGATTGATTTTGGTCCCATCTGACCACAACACTTTCACCCAGTTCTCATCTGAATCATTCAGATGTTCACTGGCAAATTTCAGACAGTCTGTACATGTGCTTTCTTGAGCAGGGCAGTCCTTTATGGCGTAGTGCGTTACCAATTGATTTCTTGGTGACTGTGGTTCCAGCTGCCTTGAGATCATTGACAAGTTCTTCCGTGTAGTTCTGGGCTGATTCCTCACCGTTCTCAAGAACACCGAAACTCCACGAGGTGAGATCTTGCATGGAGCCCCAAACTGAGGGAGATTGACAGTTATTTTGTTTCTTCCATTTGTGAATAATCGCACAAACTGTTGTCACCTTCTCACCAAGCTGCTTGGCGATGGTCTTGTAGCCCATTCCAGCCTTGTGTAGGTCTACAATCTTGTCCCTGACATCCTTGTACAGCTCTTTGGTCTTGGCCATGGTGGAGAGTTTGGAATCTTATTGATTGATTGCTTCTGTGGACAGGTGTCTTTTATACAGGTAACAAACTGAGATTAGGAGCACTCCCTTTAGAGCAGCGGTTCTCAATTCCAGTCCTCGCGCCCCACCGCTCTGCATATTTTGCATGTCTCTCTTAGTTAACACACCTGATTCAGATAACCAGCTCCTTAGAAGTGAGCTCTGTGCAGGAACTGTGTTCCGATTGACATGGTCCCTGCACAGTGTTCATTGTTCCCTACTCCCTGAGCGGGGAAATCTGTTTACTACACTTCGAAACATTCATTTACATATTTGCGCTACGCCACCGCATGCAACATCTTTAATCACAGATATAACTTACTAGAAGAGTGTGAACTGTGACATAAATGCATCTGTAAATAAATAAATTTAAATTCACGTCTCGCACGCTTTAATGACCTTCAGATGGAACATATACGCTCGCTTTGAACTAATGAATAATGGCGGAATATCCTGTGATGTCCACTTCGAAGTGCAGTAACTTTGGAATAGAACAAACGTCGTGAAACACACAAAATGTGCAGAGCGGTGGGGCACAAGGACTGGAATTGAGAACCGCTGTTTTAGGGAGTGCTCCTAATCTCAGCTTGTTACCTGTATAACAAGCAGGGGATCAAATAATTTTTTCCTCATCATTGATCATGTTAAAGGAATAGTTTACCCAAAAAACTTACATTGCAGATATAGATGAGTTAGTTTCTTGATCAGACCAGATTTGGATAAATGTAGCATTACATCACTTGCTCACCAAAGGATCCTTTGCAGTGAATGGGTGCTGTCAGAGTGAGAATCCAAACAGCTGATAAAAAGATCACAATAATTCACAAGTAATCCACACAAATCCAGTCCATCAATTAACATCTCGTGAAAAGCTGCAAATGTTTGTATAAACAGATCCATCAAGATATTTTTCTCCGGCTAGTCTTCAATAATATTCCTTTCTCCACTGAAAAAGTTATCTTGTCTGAATCAGGAGAGAAATGTGCACAGGTCAAGCACTGTTCACAAGCAAAAACAAGTCCAACACGGTTCTAAACAAATATGTCATTGTATTTTAATGTGAGAATTGTAGACTCGTATTTTGTCCAGAAGTAATAGTTTAATATTATTTTACAAGATGTTAATTGACAGACTGCAGCTGTTTGGACTCTCATTCTGATGACACCCATTCACTGCAGAGGATCCATTGCTGAGTAAGAGACGTAATCATAAATTTCTCCAAATCTGTTTCAATAAAGACAAACACATCTACACCTTGGATGGCCTGAGTAAATTTTTTAGTAGGTTTTTATTTTTGGGTGAACTATTCCTTTAAGATTTTGACAAATCCACTGTTGTGTGGTCTTTTCTCAAAAAGCCCTGAATTAGAACAGTGCAATTAATTCTGATTATTATAGCAGCATATGACACGCAATGCATCTTGCCTCCTGAAGCATTTGCATTTTTTACATTTTAGCATTACTTTTGTAAAGTAATGATGCTTGTGGGTTATCTTTCATGCTGCAGAAAAACTACACATCTTCCATCTTGAAGAATATCCTAGCTGTGTAATGAAAGTGCGGACTAGGACTGCCGTCACAAGGAATGCACAATGAAAGTAGCACAAAATAGTCCAAATATCTTGTGTGCAAAATTCCACATCTTCTAAAGCCACACAATAGCTTTGTATGATACTTCTATAGTGCCTTTGTTGTCAGTTGCGAGCTTGACAGCCCAAGTTCCCCTTTGCTTACATTATATCAAAAAGAGCAGCCAGGATATTTTATAAAAAAATTCACAGTGCAAGGACCATACAATGATTGATGGAATCTATCGAAAATTCTGTGCTTTTTAGATTCCCTTTGAAGATCGTATATTAGTAGAGGCTAAGGAATGATGTACGTATAGATCAAAGTTCTCTAATTAAAGATTCTAAGACGAAGACTAAAATGAATCTATCTTCATTTTCTAGTCAAGGCTAAAAGCACAATATGTTTTCATTTAAAGCAATAATTATTTTTCTAAAAAACAACACTGATGTACGACTCAGGCTTTAACATGGAGTGTATTTCTGCACTTGTGTACAGCTGGAAAAAAAATGAAGCAAAAGAGGACTCTCATTACCGGAATGACCATGAGCTGTGTGAGCTTCATGTTAAAGCCGATCAAATGCTTTGGTGAAGAAATCCAAAGGCAGTATGTGGGTCATCAGCAAAGCAATTAGAGTGTGAAACAGTCCCTGAAAACAAATAAGGACTCTTGATCCTGTTCTCGCAGAGCTGCATTCCCAAACCAAGGTCTTTCATAATTGTGTTGTCATGAAAGGAACATCAAGTCATTGTTTGATTGAAAACCAGCAATAACATCTTTTTTATAAACTGGAATTGAATGGCTTGCTTTCATATATCAGATTGCATGAAAACAAGATATTGAAAACATGGTTGCTGTTGATTGAATTGTCCCAAAAAATGTAAAAAGTAGTTCACTCAAAAATGAAAATTTGCCATGGTTTACTCACCCTCATGTTGTTCCAAAAATGTGTGACTGTTATTCTTCTGTGGTACACAAAATACTATTTTCCACATACTTACAGTGAATGAGGCTTTCAAGCTTAAAAAAAGATGCAAAGCAACATAAAAGTATAATAAGGGTTCCCACACAATGGAGTGCTTTATTTCCAAATCATCTAAAGTTATACAACCTAACTCAAAATTTGTCAAAAAAGACCTGAAATGAGTAAATTACTAATTCTCATTATGGCAATGTTTTTGCATTACTAATATAACATGACTAAAAGTATGCATCACACACATACAATGCTTATCATTACTGGATTCAGCTCTGATCCAAGGACAACTTGTGCACAGATTTTACAATAAGCCTCAGAGAGAGGCGGTCAGATACTCTCAAACCACTCTAGCTGCCAGTCATCTACAGATTACTCTCAAATAAAGCATTTCCAAATACCCTGAGCTGCAGTTGTGTCTTTGTTCAAGTACTTTAGTTCTTTCAAAGCGTTTTATACCCAGTCAAATACTGTTAATTGTTCGTTAATCTTGTTCAGTCTGCTTGCATATTCCAGTCTGAGTTATTTTCCGGAATGAATCATAAGTCTGGCATAGGCCTTGAATTTAAGAGCATTATCTCCTTAGGTGCATACAAACTGCAAAGAAATATTTAAATATTTTCACAAGGCAAAATATTGCAAATATAAATCACAGGTTCACCAAGATCCACACACCGCTCAAAATAAAGCAAATGAGTGACATAATGAGACCATCAATAATATATCTGGCAGCAGTAAACACACTGACCTATATATATCGCATATTGAAAAGTGATAAGGCTGAGACAGAAATAACAGACCATGAACATCTCATTCCCTGGAGCCCCATGAGATTGAATTTTTAGTTCAAAATGTCACTTTTTAAAATCTATCACACCTCAGCAGCACGTCTGCAATAAAACATTGGCAACAAAAACATGCGAGATAAATGTGTGTATATATATATATATATATATATATATATATATATATAGTGAAGGCTATGCAGAAATCATTAAAGGATAACTATTGCCAAAATGCAACCTGGGCTGTTTTTTTTACTGTAAACAAGACAAACTTATATCTAAAAGCATAATTACGACAAACGAGCCGTTTTTGAGATCGACCGTGATTTCGTTTTGCGGTCAATGGCCGGTGAATGGGAGTACTAAGGGCATAAATTTGAGCACATCAAAATCGATATTTTTACAACACTAAGAAGGCTCAACACACCATGAAACTTTGCTCGAAGTATCGCCTGGGTCTCTACACATGAACTCGAGCATTGAGAACATTGTTTGTGTACACAGAGTTTACTAAAAAGAAAGGTTTTGAACAACTCACTTTCACTGTTTGGGTTTCCGCTCGCGGCCGTCTTGCCAGTCAAATTGACCGCAAAACGAAATCACGGTCGATCTCAAAAACGGCTCGTTTGTCGTAATTATGCTTTTAGATATAAGTTTGTCTCGTTTACAGTAAAAAAAAAACAGCCCAGGTTGCATTTTGGCAATAGTTATCCTTTAAGGAACAATTTTTCCCTAATGGGCGGTACAGGAGGCCAGAGGTCAAATGGACTGAAATGTTGCCGTGCTGGCATCAAGTGAAGCAGCTGGCTGGAACAGAAGGTAACTAATGTTAGAAACATTTTGTTCTTGCATTTCTGCTTAAACAAAACCACAAAATGCCGGTAAGCATCATCTACACTGAAAGCCAGAAATGAAGAGTTGGGACGTACAGACTGGGACGTACAGTCCCAGAATGCACAGGGTCAGTTGCATTATCCATATTCAGATTTAATTAGAACAACCCCCCTTGCTGTGGCTCAGAAATGTATTATTGGCCGTTGACTGATGTAATCGGCCTATTTGAATGCAGCTTCTGCTGAATTCTACACATTCTACATCATCTCAAATGGACTGATGGGACGTTTTAGGGCCTGAAGGGATAGCTCATAAAATCCAATTAAGGCCATGCCTTAAGGAGGCGGGCTGGGGGAGTGGTGGTCACGCTCCAATCACTTTCAGCCGCTTAATGTGTGTTTTTCTAGAATGAATGTCTGCAGGTGGTGAGACAAGACTTCCCTTGTGTTTAGTGGAAATGGCGAGGTTGGTTCAAGCACGCCCATGGGCAAATATGCAACAGTTCATTTATAAGCCTAGCTAAAAATGCTGTGGATCCCAAGAACATGGAGGATTCAACCACATTCATTGTTTGCTATATTAACAAATCTTCACCTGCTGAAATATGGCTGAATTAATAAAATATGACAGATTTAAACTGACGTAAAACCATATAAAAATGAAAAAATATTCAGAAATATTCTTAAGTATTAAAGCAATGATTGCTCTGAGCTGTGCTCTTATTTTAAATACAGTTCATTCATTTTGGTAAAATTGCCCTCTTAATGCTCTTAGGTCTTATATTAAATTTAATTCTATGATCTATTGCTAATCTGCATATAATTTTGCAACATATAATTGTTTCATATTTCAAAAGATAGCAGTTTGATTTGAAAAAAGAATGTTTTAAATGTGATAAAAAGGGTAGTGACATTTTACTTACATTTCAGACTTTCAGAGCTTAAATCTACAATTGTAGATTGTACAATTGACTTTTTCTCAGAATTGGAAGATTTAAATTTAGAATTGTGAGAAAAATGTCAGAATTGCAAGATATGAAGCGGCAATTCTGAGAAAAAAAAACTGACAGAATTATGAGATGTTAAGTTGAAATTGTGAAATATATACTAGCTGGTTTATGCTGGTCCTTTGCTGGTTTATCCTGGTGCTTGACCAGCAACATGACCAGCTTAGGACCAGCATAAACCAGCAAAAGACCAGCATAAACCAGCTAAAACCAGCATCCCAGCATCAGAACCTATAACCTTTAATACGTTGTGACAGACTGATGTAGCGCCTCAGTTAAATTGTCACGTGAACCGATCATGTCTTCCTCTTTACTAGCTATAGCATTGAATAAACATGAATGAACATTGGAAAGTATCCTGTTTCAACTGAGGAAGATCAATATACACCATTTTTTAAGTTTAAGTCCACCGACATTGATCCAATCTCATGTCTGGCTTGTTTGTATAACAAAATAGCAGATTCTGCATTATGATTAGTCAGATCACTTGTCAATCAAACTCCCTGCAAAGGGTTAATTCTGACTCTTTTTCTCAGAATTCAGAGAAAGTTTCAAAGGGAACCCTAGGTATTAAGACTTGAATGGCTTAGGCTGTGTTCACACTTGTAGTTCAGTTTTTTTGGTTCATTTGGTCCGGACCAAAAAGGAAAATAGTCCACTTAGCATTCACATTGGCAATTTTTACAGCAAACCTAAAGATACTGAACCTAAAGGCATAGTGATACATTCACAACCTGATTGGTCGGGTTGAGTGATGTATATTTTGTGACGGAATTCACAGAAAATTCTAAACAAAAGGAAAAGGTGCATTCGACTTAAAGCGGTGCTGAGGATGCATGACACCAAAGTAGCCATTCACTGATCACTCTGTTCAGCGCCATTTGAAGTCGACTACACCTAATGCGCCTAAGCGAGCTCATTGTTGTGTGTATATGATTTTATTTTCACCACCTGCAAACTCACAAATAGCTCATAAAAGGCACTTTACCTCCTCGTTGCTCCACGTTTGCCCTCTGCTCATTTTGTTTTTGATACACCGTGTGGATACATCTTACTTTATGCTTTTGCTTAGTTTTGAAGTATTTAGTCCATGTTGCATTCATATTTCAATCGAATCACACCAGAGTTCGTTTGGAGGTGGACCGAGACCCATCTTTTTAGTGGCCTTGGTCCACTTGTTTGGTGCGCACAAGGGTTTAGATGGCAGTGTTCACACTAACTCAAATTAACTACAGTAACCTAGCAATTGCACCAGAGTTTGTTTTGATCGAACCAACCTTTAATTGAACACAACCTTAATCCCTGTTGAAAAAAACAGCATATGCTGGTTAGGTAGGTTTTGATGCTGGTATGCTGGTTTAAGCTGGTCCTTTGCTGGTTTAAGATGGTCCTTAACTGGTTTATAGTGGTCCCAGCATAAACCAGCTAAGGACCAGCATTAACCAGTTAAAACCAGCATCCCAGCATCAAAACCTACCTAACCAGCATATGCTGTTTTTTTTCAACAGGGATATAACAGAAATAGTGTATCTTACTAAAATATGCAGTAGAAATTAAAGTATAAATAAAAGATTTACCTTATTCATTTATTTTTTTAAATAAGGTAAACTGTGGGGGGGCACAATTATTTTGTTGACATAAAATGGTTGCACACTATTTAATATGACGAGAATGATATGATGACCACAGGTACTGAAAAAGCTTACAAGTGGTGATGGATAAGTGTAGGCTTAAACCAAATGCCATTTAATTGATTTTAAACCAAATGCCATTTAATCGATTTTTCCCCACAAGGAGTCTAAACGCCCCTGGATATCGAGTGAAATCTGTGCTGAGAAGGTTCAGTGGCCGCAGCATCATGACAAGCATCGGCGTGTTTACATCCTCCCAGCATGGCATGTACCATTTCTTATCTCTGCCTTTTGTAATGCCTCAAAGGCATCAGAGCTGAAGTGAAGAGCACAAAGACGCGGGTCTTTAGGGACATTTATTCGTCCACAGGCATCTTCACATTCTTTTCTCCTCTTCTTATCGCTAGGAAAGCAGTAAAGACTTACATTACCTCTCTTGTTGCCCTTTGACTGAAAATTACAACCAAACTAAATTTTTTCGACTTGTGTTGCAGTAAAAATAGCAAAGATAATGCCAGTAGCTCACAGAGTGCAGCCATTTGATGTCTTCAAAATACTGGTGCCCCCCATAGACCAAAATATGTATAAAAATAAGTGTTTTTTTATAAATAACTTAAATATTTCATGGGTTTTCTACTACATACTTCAGTAAGAGACATAATTTTAGTTGTATTACGCCATGCAAGTCCTAATACCTGGGGTTCCCTTTAAGATAAAAAGTCACAATTATCTTTTCCATTTGGTGGAAACAGGCTTCCATAATTTGTGATAAATGTGCTCCATGTGGTGAAATCTTTAATGATTTCAATGCAAGAGTTCATTTAAAAGCCGAGCAAAAAATGCTGCCGAAGCCAACAACACGGAGACTTCATCTACATTCGTTGAGTACATTCGCAAATGTTCACCTGTTGCCTTAGAATCAACATATTCAAATGAGCTGCCTCGCTCCTAGCAACACCGCTTTTTAGAAGCATACGGCTGCATACTGATTGGCCCCCTGTGCTGCGCTTACCTTAGGTGAGTGTATATTTGAGAGGCCTCGGAGAGGGATGTGATTTGCATGTGCAGGCCATCCTCAGCCGGACTCTAAAGACAGGTGCTCCACTGGCTGCTTTTCTATTACTACAACAATATAGCACTCCCCCATGGTGTCAGCTTCTGAAGACTATTCATCTGCGCCGTACAACCCTGCATTTTGTCAACAACACTTAGCAGTCAGCTCCCAAAGGGCTTTCTAGCATCAAGCTATTATTAATCTTGTTTGTTTCATTCTTTCTTTTTCTCACTCCCTTCCTGGTACTACTGACGCTCAATTCCCAGAGGTCCCTGCGATCCATGGATCAGCGTAATCAATGATTTATCTGCATGCAGATGGTGACTACGACCCATGTAGGACATGCAACAGAGGGCTGCGTTGCTGTCCTTTAGCTCTAATGGGTTCCTTGTTGTCTGTGATCCTTCTAACGTTCAATGCATGGAAACTGGGGCCAGCTGTAACACATACAGTAGTAAATTACGTTCAAAATAACCTTTTTTAATTTTTAGGTAGGTAAAAATTAATAGAGATTGTTTTTTTTTTTTAATTGAAACAATAAAAATAAAACACCTTTAAAAAAAAAAAACATATTTTGAAATATTTACCTGTTTACCTGCATGTGATGTGACCATGTGATACAATCTAATTGTGTAATCTGATTACACAATTCAGATTACATGTAATCAGTTACTACCCAAAACTGGTTATGAAATATGACTTGATTAAATATAACTGTAATAAATGTGATGGCCTTAAACAGACATAAAACCACATAAAGACTGAAAACTATTCAGTAATATTCATAAGTATTAAAGCAATGCCGTGCTCTTATTTCAAATGGCCTTCATTAATATAATTTATTTACAAGTGGTACAATTGCCCTCTTAACAATCTTGTTTTGTAATAAATTCAATACTATGACCTACAGTCTGATTCGGCATATGATTTTGCCATATATAATTGTTTCATATTTCAAAAAGAAGTCAGTTTTGTTGTAGTCTGAAAAAGGTAGTAGGAAAAAGGGTGCTGTTTGAGTTTTTTTTCTACTCAGATTTAATCTCATAAAACATATATTTGATATGTAGACAATCTTCTACGAGCCTTCTGATTGATGGTTTGTAACAATTATCATCTTACTAAGATATATTATTGAGAAATATAGAATATTTATGATCATCATTTTTGATTAACTTATATTTATATGCATTTTATGCAAGTAGTCTGCTATAAAATACTATATGAGTCAAATATAATACTTAACGTAAGACATAAGCAATTTCTTTGTCGTCTTTATAAACTGTTCCATTTCCAAAAAATTGATTTTAAAGTCAGACAGGGTTAAAAGAAACGTCTAGGTTACGTAGGTAACCCTCGTTCCCTGAAGGAGGGAACGGAGACGTTACATGGGAATTCGCTTAGAATCCAATCATCTCTGAGCCTTATACAAAAGGCCAATGAAAAATTGGCGAGTGGCATTTGCATGACGCGCCACGCCCCGTACATACGGGTATAAATAGCGACGTCATGCGCCAGTCAGACAGGTTCTTCGCTGAGGAGCCGGATTGAGCCGGCGTCAGCGCGACGACAGGGACGTGGCAGGGGATGTAACGTCTCCGTTCCCTCCTTCAGGGAACGAGGGTTACCTACGTAACCTAGACGTTCCCCTTCAGTCGAATCACTTCGACGTTACATGGGAACTGACCCTATGGAACAAGCCACGTCCCTGCGCCGCGTTACGCAACGACCACGTGCCGGCAGGCGGACGTGTCAACAGGCGGACGTTAACGTAACCTTCCCAACGCCCTGGGGCCCGAGAAGGGGGGTCCCCAGGGATGCCAGAAACTGAAGCAGGGGTTGGGGGGGCGGAGACATGAATTCTGTCCATGTGAAAGTAAGAAATTCAATATATCCATAAGGGGGTTTTAGGGATATACGAGGGAAACAGAGGCCTTCTGGTTGACCCCTGGAAAAAATATAGAGAAAAATAGCCACAACCTGCGGGGCGAAGGAGACCCGGCAGGAGCACAGTCAAGAGCTACTCCGCGTCTAGCCCGGACTGAGGGGCATGGAGGACCCAGGTTCGCCGGAGGGAACAAACTGGGAGATAGCGCACGGATCCACGTGGGAATGGCGCAGCAAGCCGACACTAGCCGTCCTCCCGGTCACCTGTCAGAAGTCGGGAAGAGACGGCCTCTAAGCGAAGGTTGTAAAACCTGGCAAAGGTATTTGGTGTCGCCCAGCCGGCAGCTCTGCAGATGTCCGCTAATGAGGCGCCATGTGCCAACGCGTAGGAAGATGCAACACTCCGTGTGGAGTGGGCATGCAAGCCTAAGGGGCAAGGCTCTCCCTGATATAAGTAAGACAGGGAGATGGCTTCTACCACCCAATGCGCCAACCTCTGTTTGGAGACAGCATTCCCTTTCTGCTGACCTCCGAAGCAAACAAAGAGCTGCTCGGTGCGTCTGAAGTGCCGAGTGCGGTCTACGTAGGTGCGCAGAGCACGGACTGGACACAACGATGCTATAGCTGGGTCTGCCTCCTCCAAGGGCAGAGCTTGCAGGTTCACCACCTGATCGCGGAAAGGCGTGGTGGGAACCTTGGGCACATAGCCGGGCCGGGGTCTCAGGATGACGTGAGAATCGCCGGGCCCGAACTCCAGGCACGCTTCGTCGACAGAGAAAGCTTGCAGATCCCCCACCCTCTTGATGGAGGCCAACGCAGTCAGGAGCGCTGTCTTTAATGACAGAAACTTAAGCTCAACTGAGGCGAGGGGCTCGAAGGGAGGTCCCCGCAGGCCCTGGAGGGCGACGGAGAGGTCCCAAGAGGGTACGAGGCGCGGTCTGGGAGGATTGATCCTCCTAGCGCCTCTGAGGAATCTAACGACCAGAGGGTGCTTCCCTAGGGATGATCCATCCACTGCATCGTGATGTGCGGCAATAGCGGCAACATACACTTTGAGAGTCGAAGGGGACAGCCTGCGCTCCAACTTCTCTTGCAGGAAGGAAAGCACTACTGCAATCGTGCATCTCTGTGGGTCCTGTTCTCGTGAGGAACACCAGTCGACGAATAGACCCCACCTCAGTGCGTACGCCTGCCTTGTAGAGGGGGCTCGGGACTGAGTGATGGTTTCTACCACGGCCTGTGGAAGGCCGGCGAGGTCTGAAGCGTCCCGTCCAGGAGCCAGACGTGCAAGTTCCATAGATCGGGACGTGGGTGCCAAATAGTGCCCATCCCCTGAGAAAGAAGGTCCTTCCTCAAGGGGATTTTCCAGGGAGGGGCTGCCGCGAGGGAAATGAGTTCTGGGAACCAGGACCTGGCAGGCCAGTATGGGGCGACCAGGAGAACCTGCTCCTCGTCCTCCCTGATCTTGCACAGGGTCTGTGCAAGGAGGCTCACTGGGGGAAAGGCGTACTTGGGCCCCGGAGGCCAGCTGTGGGCCAGAGCGTCCCTGCCGAGGGATACCTCGTTGAGGGAGAAGAACTGCTGGCAGTGGGAGGATTCGGGGGAGGCAAACAGATCTATCTGGGCCTCCCCGAAATGCCTCCAAATCAGCTGGACTGTCTCGGGGTGGAGTCGCCATTCTCCAGGGAGGGTGGACTGCCGTGAGAGCTGATCGGCTGCACGGTTGAGTTCCCCCGGAATGTGAATGGCACGTAGCGATTTTAGCCACGTTTGACTCCAGAGGAGCAGACGGCGGGCGAGTTGTGACATGCGACGGGAGCGGAGGCCGCCCTGGCGGTTGATATAAGCCACAGTCGCAGTGCTGTCGGTACGCACAAGTACGTGCTTCTGACGCAACGTCGATCGGAAGCGACGAAGGGCCAGAAGCACAGCCAACAACTCGAGGCAATTGATGTGCCACTGCAGTCGAGGTCCTGTCCAGGAGCCCGAAGCTGCTTGCCCGTTGCACACAGCACCCCAACCCGTGGTGGAGGCATCCGTGTAAACCACGATGTGCCTGGACACCTGCCCCAGGGGTACTCCAGCCTGGAGAAAGGCAGGGTCTGACCACGGGCTGAACAGGCGGCGACACTGCGGGAAAACGCCAATCCGGAGTGTGCCACGGTGCCATGCCCGTCTCGGGACTCGGTCGTGTAGCCAGTGCTGAAGCGGTCTCATATGAAGCAAGCCCAGCGGCGTTACCGCGGCCGCAGCTGCCATATGCCCCAGGAGCCTCTGAAAAGTTTTTAGAGGAACCGCTGTCTTGTGCCTGAATAAATCTAGACATCTCAGCACCGACTGAGCGCGCTCGTTGGTGAGACGGGCTGTCATGGAGACCGAGTCCAGCTCCACACCGAGAAAAGAGATCCTCTGCACTGGGGAGAGTTTGCTCTTTTCTCGGTTGACCTGAAGGCCCAGGCGGCTGAGGTGCTGAAGCACCAGGTCCCTCTGGTCGCATAGCACCTCTCGAGAGTGGGCTATCAGAAGCCAGTCGTCGAGATAGTTGAGGATGCGGAAACCTGACAGCCAAAGAGGGGCCAGGGCCGCTTCCGCAACCTTGGTGAAAACGCGAGGAGAGAGGGACAGGCCGAATGGGAGAACTTTGTACTGGTATGCTCGACCCTCGAACGCAAACCGAAGAAAGGGCCTGTGGCGAGGAAGAATCGAGACATGGAAGTACGCGTCCTTCAGGTCGATGGCTGCAAACCAATCCTGGGGACGAATGCATGCGAGCATGCGCTTCGTCGTGAGCATCTTGAACGGCAGCCTGAGAAGGGACCGATTCAGGACTCTGAGATCCAGGATGGGTCTTAACCCACCACTCTTTTTGGGCACGATGAAGTAGGGACTGTAAAACCCTGACCTCATCTCGGCTGGAGGGACAAGCTCGATCGCATCCTTCGCCAGTAGGACTGCGACCTCTGCACGCAGGACAGCGGCGTGGGTGTCTGAGTGGACACGAGTGTGAAGGACACCTCTGTACCTGGGCGGAGCTTTGGCGAACTGAATCGCATAGCCGAGACGTACCGTCCGTATCAACCACCGCGAGGGGCTGGGGAGCTGAAGCCAGGCCCCCAAGCGCCTCGACAGGGGTGTCAAGGGAACGTTGACCGACGTGACCGTGGTGGGGCAGCCTAGGGGGGGAACAGGAAGGGGAGACAAACTGCTCTGAGCAGGGCCTACCTTCTTCCCAGGTTCCCGCGCTGGCGAAAGACAGCTCCGAGTCCGGCTCCGAGAGGGCATCCTGGTGCCGCCCGGAACGGGAACACGGGGCCGAGGCCCCGGAGGTGAAGGAAATTGCTCTTTTATTGAAGTTGTGGGTACCGCCGACCCGTGGGCCGGCGGCAGCGTTAAAGTGCACAACAACCCCCGGCCCTCCAGCGGGAGCGGGGACGTAGATGTTCTCGTCCCCTGAAGAACAAACTTCTCCACCTCCGGGTTGCCCGCGTCAGGGACGTTTCGCGGCTCTTTTGCGGGTGTTCTTTGCAGGTCCCTGAGAGGCGGGCGGCGCCGCGCCCCCGCGGCCGGCTCGACGTCGGGCCGTCTCCTTCTTGGGTTCAGCAGGCGACGGAGCAGGTTTGGTGGGGGCCGCGGGGGGGCGCCCTCGGCGACGAGCGGGGGGAGGCTGAGCCACCGGCGGCGAGATGGTTTTAGACTCGCGGCGGGGCAAGATGTGTTGAATGGCCTCCCTCTGCTTCTGGACTGCCGAGAACTGCTGGGCAAAGTCCTCGACAGTGTCGCCGAATAGGCCACTCTGGGAGATAGGAGCGTCAAGAAAGCGAGCCTTGTCGACGTCTGCCATCTGGGCCAGAGTGAGCCATAGGTGTCGCTCCTGGACCACGGCTGTGGACATCACCTGACCAAGGGAACGCGCCGTGACCTTCGTCGCCCGTAGGGCGAAGTCGGTGGCGGCGCGGAGTTCTTCCATAACCCCCTGGTCGGGACCACCCTCGTGCAGCTGTTTCAGGGCCTGGGCCTGATATACTTGGAGGATCGCCATAGCATGCAGGGCGGTGGCGGCCTGTCCAGCGGCGTGGTAAACGCGGCCCTCAAGGGCGGACAAGCGCTCGCACGCCCTGGACGGGAGATGCGGACGATCCCTCCAGGTGGCAGCGCCGCGTGGGCACAAGTGCACCGCCACAGCGCGCTCGACCCGGGGAATCGCTGCATACCCCCTGGCCGCCCCGCCATCGAGGGTGGTGAGGGGAGAGGAGCTGGGGCGGGGCCGTGATGAGAAGGGGGCCCGCCAGGATCTCGTCAGCTCCTCGTGCACCTCCGGGAAGAATGGGACCGAGGGGGGGCGAGGTGGAGCCGCGGGGGCCCTCCCCAGGAACCAATCATCCAGCCTAGAAGGATCGGCCGGGGGCGCCTGGGGCACCTCCAAACCGATCCCCCTGGCGGCCCGGAGGAGCATAGTCGATAGCTCGACGTCCACCTCAGACGGAGCGGCCACCTCTGGAGGGGGCCGCGCCGCCGAAGCGTCCGCCTCGCCGACCGACTCTCCCTCTGATGCTGCGGTCGACATCTCATCCTCCGCAGGAGCACCGAAGGAGACGCTCAGCCCGCTGGGCGGGGAAGCGTACTGCTCCGGGAACTCGACGGGACCACGCTGTGTGACAGAAGACCGCAGGGCTTTCTGGGCCGGCGGTGCGTTCTGCACGGTGACAGTTAAGTCCCCCCCGCGTCTCGCCGCGGTGGCCGAAAAGCATTGACGGCTTAACGACGGACCGCGAGAGGAAGACGGGGGGAGCCGCCTCGCGAACGAGCGGCGGGACTTCAGCGTGCTCATGGTCATGCATTCGCAATGAATGCATTCACCATCCATGAACGCTGCCTCAGCGTGCTCTTTCCCCAAACACGTGAGGCAGTGATCATGTCCGTCCGCAGGAGGGAGGAAACTACCGCATCCTGAAGCGCACGGCCGAAAAACCATTCTGAAAAGAACGTTTTAACAGCCGTGAGAAATTGCTCTTTTAGCTCCCGGTCTGCCCAGGGAAAAAGCCGCGGGGCGGCTGTGCACTCAACGGGACTTTCTCGCTGGAATGCAGTGCGGCTGTAATGGCCGTGAAAACGGCAGCCCGCGGGAGATCGCTGACGATTGCAACGGTAAGCTCTTTTAGATTGTTGCAGAACGCCAGAAGAGAGAGCAGGAACTCTGGAAGAACTCTTGAAGATGAGAAACTCTTTAGCAGAGAGAACAGCAGGCTCAATCATTCAGACGGATCTGAAGCGAAGAAGCTGTCTGACTGGCGCATGACGTCGCTATTTATACCCGTATGTACGGGGCGTGGCGCGTCATGCAAATGCCACTCGCCAATTTTTCATTGGCCTTTTGTATAAGGCTCAGAGATGATTGGATTCTAAGCGAATTCCCATGTAACGTCGAAGTGATTCGACTGAAGGGGAACCCAGTGCATTGGCATGCTTGCAGTGTTTGGTATTTCTATACAATAAAACTGACTAAAAGCTGATGCATTTACATAATAACATTATACATTTTCTGGAATCAAATACTGTCTGATGTGAAACATTCTCAGACGACATGTTGCACGGCTGAATATGTGTATTCATTTTTTCTGCATTCATCGCAACAAGAAAAGTAAGCTATACCTCAGCACATAATGCAGTCAGCGTTACCCACCCGTTGCTGTTGCCATTTGAATACACTGACTTCATTTAAATATATTTGAATAATACATTCCATGTACGCATTTGATTTGCTGCTTTTACAGTGGTGGAAAAGAACGGAATCCACAAGCTCTCGGATAAAATTGGTTTTCAGGTTCATTATAGTTTGCTTGTCACACCATTGTAAAATTAATAACGTGCATAATGTCGTTTGCTTATTGTTTATTATTCCGAACCGTCAAGACTAACAATACACTAAGGAGGAAATGCTAAAATGTGAGACAACAGTTTGATTAAACTTAATTTTACAGCTAACACAGAACAAAGGTGTGATTCTAAAAGCATTTTTATGTACTAGAAAAGTTCAGCGAAGCCTGAGTTAAAATGTGTGAAAAAATAAGCAACCAAATACAGTGTAATTCTCTGCAAGAAGCACACTTTGCATTAGATTATTCAAATTGTTCCATATCAATATTTCCAGTGTTTTCAATACAAAAATAAAACTGAAGAAAAAAATTAAAAGTCACCTTCATGCAATTTCAAACCAGTATGAATTTTCTACAGAACACAAAATGAAATGTTCAGCAGAATGTTAATGCTGCTTTTCCTATACAAAATAATCAAAAACAGTGAATAATGGCTTTGGTTTTGGGCTTCAAAGAGTTATTTGTTAAAATAAATAAATAAATAGGATTTGTTGTATGGACTGCAAATATATTTTCATGATATTATGACTGAAGGTTCAAATGCTCACTGATGCTTCAGAAGAAAAAACGTCTCGGGTTACGTATGTAACCTTAGTTCCCTGAGGGAACGAGACGCCGCGTCAGGAACGCTATGGGGAACGCCATTGGCGGGCCGCACTCTGAACTGTGTATAACAACCAATGAAATGACGGGGGTGACGTCACAGGCGCGGTGACGTCACCGACCAGGAAGTATAAAGCACGTGCGTTTGAAGCCGGCGGCAGCTCTTTAGGAATGAAGCGAGCGCCGCAGGGTGCGGGAATTATGGTCCGAGACGCGGCGTCTCGTTCCCTCAGGGAACTAAGGTTACATACGTAACCCGAGACGTTCCCTTCCGGGAACTCGAGCCGCGTCAGGAACGCTATGGGGAACGAGACTACCAACGCCCCCATAATTACCGAGCCCTGCGAGTGTCTGCTCAACCAGGGTGGAAAAAGAGAGAGCCCTTGTCTAGCATTACGCGGACAAGAAGGCCCTGTAGTCCTCGGCCCTCGGGCACACGAGGAATGGTAGTCTTCCTCTGTCTGGTCGCCAGCCAGAACGAGAGGTACTCCACGGCCCTCAGGCACACGCAGAGTCTTAGTCCTTTGTCTGGGAGTTAGCCAGAACAAGAGGGACCGAATGACCACTGTCTAGCACTCGGCGGACAGATGGTGTGGGAAGTCCTCGGTCCGCAGACCCACGAGGACGGTGAGCTCGACCTCAAGGCTCCTCGGCCCTCGGGCACACGAGGAGAGGGTGATCCTTTGTCTGGGGGTTCAGCCAGAACAAGAGGGATCCAAGGCTCGGCCTGGAGCTCCGCCAGGACGCGAGGGAATAAGCCATTGTCTAGCATTACGCGGACAAGAGGGCACTGCAATCCCCGGCCCTCGGGCTCACGGGGAAGACAGTAGGTGCCTCTGCCTGGTAGCCAGCCAGTGCATGAGGCACTCCTCGGCCTTCTGTGAAGGCAGACGAGGAGTCTTAGTCCTTGGTCTGGGGAAAGCCAGAAACCAGAGGGACCGGAGTACACTCGGTCTGATAGCATCCTGCGTCAGAACACGAGGAGAATTAAGCCATTGTCTAGCATTCCGCGGACAAGAGGGCTGTACAGTTCTCGGCCCTCGGGCACACGAGAACCGTGACCTCTGCCTGGTTCGCCAGCCAGTGCGAGAGGCACCCCTCGGCCCTCGGGCTCACGAGGGGTCTTAGTCCTTTGTCTGGGGGTTCTGCCAGGACAAGAGGGACTGAAAGGGCTTTTGTCTAGCTTTCACGGACAAAAGGGGGAAAGTTTTGCAGATCTCTTATGAGTGGCGAAACGACTTCTCTTCTTTCCGCAGAAAGAATGCGCCTTGAGAAGTCTCCTCCTGGCTAGGGAGGTGGCTGCCCCTCTAGGCCTAGCGCACTAGGCCGAGAGTACAGCCGAGCCTGGAGCGGCTCTGAGGTCGAGCTCGTAATACCTAACGAATGTTAGGGGCGTGGACCAACCCGCAGCATTGCAGATGTCTTGTATTGGGACACCTGCCGTCAGAGCTCTCGAGGCACTCATGCCCCGAGTAGAGTGAGCCTTGAGTCCCAACGGTGAGGGGAGATCAGAGGACTCGTAAGCAGTAGTTATGGCATCGATGATCCATCTACTAATAGTGGGTTTTGAAGCTGGGCTCCCCCTCTTAGGGGGGCCGTAACAGACAAACAGTTGCTCTGTTTTACGCCACGTGGCAGCTCTGTGGACGTATGCGTCTAAAGCTCTGACTGGGCACATGCAGTTTAACTTCCTGTGACCTGGCTCCACGTATGGAGGAGGATAGAACGCCTGCAGCGTTACTGGCTGCGGTGCTAGGGAGGGGACCTTCGGGACGTACCCGACCCTGGGATATAGAAAGGCCTTGGCCATCCCTGGGGCAAACTCTAAATGAGATGGGGCCACTGAAAGGGCCTGCAGATCGCCTACTCTCTTGAGGGAGGTGAGTGCTAACAGGAGCGCCGTCTTAACTGTGAGGGCGCGATCCGTAGACTCCTCTAAGGGCTCGAATGGAGGCTTGCAGAGAGCTTCTAGCACCACAGCGAGGTCCCACGTGGGGACCCTGGGTGTCACTCGAGGCCTCAGCCTGAGCGCACCGCGGAGGAACCGTATGACCAAGGGCTCTCTACCTACTGAGAGGCCACCTAAAGGGGCGTGGTAGGCACTTATGGCCGCCACGTATACCTTTAGAGTGGAGTGAGCTAGCCCTGCGGATAGGCGAGACTGTAGGAACTCCAGAACTGTACCGACCGGGCAGTTGACTGGGTCCAGGTGGCGCTCGCGGCACCATCTCGCGAATAAGTTCCACTTAAGGCCATACAGTTTCCTCGTAGAGGGAGCTCTGGATTGGAGAAGGGTCTCAACAACCTCGGTTGAGAGACCCGCTCCTATGAGTTGTGCCCCCTCAGGGGCCACACCCATAACCTCCACCTCTCTGGGTGGGGGTGGCATATTGCGCCCCCAGCCTGAGACAGGAGGTCCCTCCTGACGGGAATCTCCCACGGAGAGCCGTCTAGGAGAGATACCAGGTCCGAGAACCATACTCGTGCCGGCCAGTACGGGGCTACTAGTAGCAGCCGCACTTGAAACCGACGGACCCGTTCCAGAACTCCCGGGAGCAGAGCGATCGGGGGAAAGGCGTACAGACGCAGCCTCGGCCACGTCTGTGCCATGGCATCCAGCCCCAGTGGAGCTGGATGAACTAGAGAGTACCAGAGGGGACAGTGCGATGTCTCCTGAGTCGCAAACAGGTCCACCTGAGCCTGGCCAAACACTCTCCAGATCTGCTTCACCACCTCTGGGTGAAGCATCCATTCCCCGGGCCTCGGCCCCTGCCTTGACAGGACGTCTGCTCCCACATTCAGATGTCCAGGAATATGGACTGCTCTCAGGGAGAGGAATTTCTCTTGAGACCAAAGGAGTATCCGGTACGCCAGCTTGTACAAGGGGCGTGAGCGGAGTCCTCCTTGGTGGTTTATGTAGTAAACCACCGCAGTGCTGTCTGTACGGACCAGCACGTGTTTGTTTCTTAGGTCTGTGAGAAACCTCTTTAGGGTCAGGGATACTGCCAGCATCTCTAAGCGGTTTATGTGCCACGAGAGATGGTGGGCGCTCCATAGGCCTTGGGCTGAGCGGCCACGCATGACCGCCCCCCAACCGGTAAGGGAAGCGTCGGTCGCTAGCGTGATGCGGCGACCAGGCACTCCCAGAACCGGTCCCTGAGAGAGGAACCAGGGTTTCCTCCACATGGCCAAGGCACGTAGGCAACGCCGCGTGACCTTGATCTTGCGGAGTGGGTTTCCCCTCGGGGAGAACCCCCTGGTCCTGAGCCACCACTGCAGTGGTCTCATGTGCAGCAGTCCAAAAGGTATCACGTTGGAAGCGGCTGCCATAAGACCTAACAGTACTTGAAACTGTTTGACAGTGAGTGACTGGCCTAGCTTTACTGCATTCACTGCGGTCAGTATGGAATCGACTCGTGCAGGAGACATGCGTGCCTGCATGGAGATCGAATCCCACACTACGCCTAAGTAAGTGGTCCTCTGTAGTGGAGAAAGCACACTCTTCTTGGCGTTGAGTCTCAACCCTAACTCTTTCATGTGAGCGAGAACAGCACCTCGATGCTGAACCGCTAACTGTTAGTTGAGTATGCGGATGCCCTGGAGTCACAGTGGAGCCAGCGCAGCATCCACACACTTCGTGAAAGTGCGAGGTGAGAGAGCTAGGCCGAAAGGAAGCACTCTGTCTTGGTAAGCCTTGCCCCTGAAAGCGAACCTGAGATACTTCCTGTGCTAAAGAACCAGAAAGTTCACTAAGGGTACCAGCCTCTCGAGACTGGTGTCTGGATTTACTTGAGGAACTAACTCGGAGTCCTGAAACAGCGAACTGGCAGGAAGCGCCGGAATTAGCTCCTCGGAAAACCCCCGCGGGGGTTGCGAACTCTCCAGGGCCGCTACGTTTCCGGGCGGACCAGCTAGAGGATGCTCGCGGGAGATAGCCGCGCCCTGTAACACTGGCAGGGTTAGCTGACTCATCTCCTGAGGGCCACGAAGGGGTCTGAAACCCGCACCTGGAGGTACGGTGCAAACCCCCTCGAGAGGGGCTGCCCTCAACGGCCCTGAACCACAACCGTCAGGGCCGCTTAGCCGAGGACTTCCTTGACTGGAGGACGACCCTCAGGTCAGGCCTCTTCGTCTTGGAAGCCCCCGACTTAGAGCGTTGCTTTCCGGGTCCCCTAGGCTGGGCCGGGGGAGCACGGGCGGCAACGCTCTGTTTTTGTGCCTCTCTATGGGAGCTCGTACACGGCTGAGGCTGCTTCTTAGATGGTGCAGCAGCCTCAGAGGAGAACACGCGGCGAGGAAGGAAAGTTCTGAACGCCGCCGCCTGCTTGCGGGCCTCCTGGTGCCTGGCCACAACGGTATCAACCGAAGCACCAAAGAGGCCAGATGGTTGCAGGGGGGCGTCCAGAAGCGTGACCCTGTCCTTCTCTTTTACGTCGGACAGGGTCAGCCAGAGATGCCTCTCCGCGGCCACCAGGGCTGCCATAGACCGCCCAACAGCACGGGCGGCCTCCTTGGTGGCGCGGAGAGCGAGATCTGCAGTTTTTTGCATCTCTGTGACGCTAACTTCCTCGCCGCTGCTGAACTCCTTCAGCAGGTCAGCCTGGTAGGCTTGCAGGATGCCCATGGTGTGAAGGCAAGACCCTGCTTGACCTGCTGCCGTGTATGCCTTACCCATCAGGCCAGATGTGACTTTAAGGGGCCTGGTGGGTAAGGACGGAGCCTTCAAGGATGATGCCGAGCCGGGTGACAGATAGCCCGCAAGCGTCTGTTCAACCCGTGGCATCGTCCTATAGCCACTCTCCTCTGCCCCCCCCACATTTCCATAATTTTCAGCGGGGGAGAAAAGACGGGAGGAGTATGGCTTTTCCCACGATCTCGCTAGCTCTTGGTGGAGATCGGGGAAGAAGGGAAGGCTCCGTTTTGGAGGTGCTGACTTTGTCCGCAGGAAGCGATCATCTAATCGGCTTCGCTGCGGCTCATGTGATTGCTGTTGTTCTGCGGGCCATGTGATGTGTAATTTGGCTACCGCATTAGTCAGCACCTCTACGAGCTCCTCATAGTGAGGCGAGCGTGATGGCGGTTGTGGTTCCTCTGTAACACTTTCAATGTCAACCTCCTCGGAGGAAGACAAGAGGAACTCGGGGACCTCCTCCCGGGGGGAAGAAACCGCAGCGCGGGCTTCCACATCCAGGAGGAGATCGCTCGATCCGCTGAGTGAGGGCGGAGATAGGGGATCACCCGTCTCCATACCCTCCAGCAGATCGAGCTGCGAGCCCCACGAGTGCAGCCGCCGCTCCGCCTCGGCGGAAGCGGGGCCAGACCCACGGGGCACGCTAGTGAAAGCCCCCTCCTCGAAGAGGGCTTTCCGGGAGCGAAGCAGACGCACCGGCAGGCGTTCACAGTGCTCACAGCCAGCCTTTTCGAGGGCTGACTGTGCATGCTCCGCTCCCAAGCAGACCACGCATAGACTGTGTGTATCCCCACCAACAATGAAGCGTTGGCAGGGAGGGACACACTGTCTATGCGGGCGCTTAACCACCATCAAACTCTTTTTCTTAATAGGTTGTAAAGATGCCATTCTACTCAAATAAAAGTGTGTCAAACTGGACACAAAAACAGCAGAAATGGCAAGACAGACACAGACACAGAGCGCTCTCGCTGAATGACAAAAGCTGCCGCCGGCTTCAAACGCACGTGCTTTATACTTCCTGGTCGGTGACGTCACCGCGCCTGTGACGTCACCCCCGTCATTTCATTGGTTGTTATACACAGTTCAGAGTGCGGCCCGCCAATGGCGTTCCCCATAGCGTTCCTGACGCGGCTCGAGTTCCCGGAAGGGAACCCTGTTATAATACAGTATATCCAAGTGTTTGAGTGTGAAAGAGAGAGATTATGTTTGTGTTTTGCAGCAACACCATGATGGTGTGCATCAGATAAAATCTCATTGACAGAGAGTGTTTTCCCATAGAGGACAAACAGTGAAAGCTCTTGATGCCCAAGATCTCATAGAGAACTAATGAGATTGATGTAATGAAGCCCGCAGTTCATTCTTGAGAAGGATTAGCAGGTAAACAGAGCCTAAAACTTTACAGAATATGTAGATTGTATATTTTTGCACCATTTCATTTTTTAATCATACTGGAGTTTAATCAGTATTAATATTAAAGGAGTTGTGTAATTTGCATGCATCCATGGCCTAATCTGTCATCCTAAAGTAGATGTGAAGGTTGACTACAAGTCCTATCCTAAACATTCAGCCCGTGTTGGATATTTGTTAGCTATAAATGCCCTGTCAGCACTGCCCGCTGATCTACAACCATTGTGAACGCTGCCATCTGGAGTGCCATGCAGACATGATAATCTCACTTTAATTACATTAGCAGTGCCATCAGATAGTGAGAGAGTGAAGGGCTCCCCAAATTATTGTAATAAGTCACATAGCAGATGTTTGTGCTGACGGATGGTTTTAGTTGAATGGAAAAATGATTTCCAGAAATCAAACTTTCTGCACTGTTTCTGTTTCAAATTAAAAGGCAAATGACATTCCAGAACTTTGTTGGAATATTCTGGCAGAATATTAACATTTTTCATATTTATTTAAATGTTTAAAAAATAATATTTTTTATTTTATTTCCAATTTTAGTAATTGTATTACTCTTGTCATTTAATTCATTTTAATTTAGCTTTAACTTAACTTTGGTGGAGAGCAAAATGTTTTCTGTAATGGTTCATTGGTATTTCAGTATTATTTAATTATTTTTAAATTATGTTTTATTTGTAAATTTTCTCTTTTAATTTTAATTTAGTAATTTTATTATTTTTGTATTTTTTTTTCCTTTTAACTTTAATTTTGTTTTTAATTTTGTTTTATTCATTTCATAACTTTGGTGAATGGCAAAGTTTTCTGTAATGGTAAAAAATACAGTTTTTAAATTTTATATTTATTAACATAAAACGTCACTTTATTTTGTATTTTATTAAAAAATCATTTAAATAGTTTTAGTTTAGCTTTTACTTTTAGATTTTCAGTTTTCATATTAATTTTAATGTTATTTATATTATATTTATATTTTTTGTTTAGTTTAAATTTGAGTAATTTTGTACTTTTGCAATTTTATTATTTTTATTTTATTTTTATTGTTTGTTTTTATTAAGCTTTCATTTATTTTCATTTAAATATTAATTTTAGCTTTAGCCATTTTAGTACTGCCAGTTAAACTTTTTATATTTATTTATCTTCAAGGAACTATTTCTAATTTTCGATTTTAATTTGTAGGGTTTTTTTTTAATCTAGTATTTATATTTTCTTTTATTTCAGTTTTTGAAAAATAATGAATTACTTTTAATACATTTTTAATTAATAAAATTTTTATGCAATAGTTAGTTGTAAAAACAACACTGTAATGGTCATTATTTGAATAATGAATACTGTACAACTTTATAAAAAGAGATGCTAGTACAATTATTTTCAAAAAAAATTATTTTGTGTTGCACAGAAAATAGTTTTAAAAAACATAAGGATGAGTAAATAACTTGAATTTGACCTCTGCTCTACATACTGTGCTTTGGTTGCACATAATTTCTAGATTTGGGCCAGTTTTAGCTACTGAAAAAAAGGGTTAATCACACACAAGAAAAATCTCATTTTTGGTTAAGACAGTTTTTTTTTTTTTTTTTAATCCCTCGGAATATGTGCTCTAATCTTCACTTCATCTGTTTTTGGCTCTTGTCATTCTGCTATTTGACCTCAAGAGGGTGGCATTGGTACAGCTGTGTGAGATACTGCACTCAATGTCTGCTAATGTCTCTGGAATGTCTGTCTTAGTAAACAGCCGAATCAACTCATCATGTGTCTGTGAACAGAGCAAAATGTGCCAGATAAAAGAAACATCCAAAATAATGACAGCCTGTATGCTATTCATAGCATTATCTACTGTACTTACATCCACTCTTTGAAGAAAATGTCCCCAAAGGGCAGTTAGTAAATAAACTAGAGATTGAATAAAATGTGTTGCTTGTCTGCACGCCTTGTGTGTCTTTGCCAGGGTGATACTATGTGGATGCTAAGGTGTTCTGAGTGTTTCTTAGCAAATTGTTATTCAGCTGCAACATCCAATGGCATTCTGGGTTTGTTCAGGTACTATGTACTTTATAAGATACTAATATTTACTCTGTAGGTACTAATAAGCAATTTGTGGGTACTAATATGTACTTTAAGGTACTAATATGTATATTTATATACTAATATGTACTTTTAAGATACTAATATTTACTCTGTATGTACTAATAAGCAATTTTTGGGTACTAATATGTACTTTAAGGTACTAATATGTATATTTAGATACTAATATGTACTTTTAAGATACTAATATTTACTCTGTAGGTACTAATAAGCACTTTTTGGGTACTAATATGTACTTAAGGTACTAATATGTGCATTTTGGTACTACTATGTACATAAAGGTACTAATATGTACTTGAGGTACTAATATGTAGTCTAGGTACTAATATGCACTTTAAGGTACTAATATTAACTTTGGGTACTAATAAGCACTTTTTGGGTACTAATATGAGCATTTAGACACTAATATGTACTCTGTAGGTATTAATAAGAACTTTTAGGTAGTAATATGTACATTTAGGTACTGATAAGTTCTTTAATGCACTAATAGGTACTCTGTATGTATTAATAAGCATGTTTTAGGTACTAATATGTGCTTTAATGTTCTAATGTGTACTCTTTAGGTAATATAATGTACTCTTCAGATACAAATAAGCACTCTTCAGATAATAATATGTACATTTAGGTACTAATATGTACTCTCTTGGTACTAATAAGCACTTTGTAGGTACTACAATATGTACTCCATAAACAGTAATAGTAATAAACTTTAGCTACTAGTATGTACTTGTGTGATTATGCACTAATATGTTCTCGGTACATACTAATTGGCACCTTTTAGATACAAATGTGTACTCTTTACATACTAATATGTACTTTAAGGTGCTAATATTCAGTTGAAAATACAGTAAAAACAGCAAAATTGTGAAACATTATTACAACTTAAAAGAACTGCTTTCTATTGTAATATAATTTAAAATGCCATTTATTGCTGTGATCAAAGCTAAAATGTCAGCATCATTACTTCAGTCTTCACTGTCACATGATGCTTCAGAAATCATTCTAAAATGCTGACTTTCTGCTCTAAAACATTTCTGATTGCTATCAATGCTGAAAATTTTAGAAACTGGTACATGTGATGCATTTCATTTTTATGTAGATTTGAAATAGAAATTTTCTATACAGTGTCTCTACTGTCACTTTTGATCAGTTTAATCCTTGCTAAATAAAATGATCAATTTCCTCAAAAAACATCATCCAGACTCCAGACTTCTAAACTGTAGTGTATATCTCCTGTTGTATAACGGTTTTCTTCTGTTTAGTTGAATATTGAAACAGCATTTGTAAAGTCGAGTCATATGAGATTGGCAGAGGCTGTGGTGTGTATATATATAGTGTTTTCACTGTCCAGTTGGTGTGTAGGTTGTGTAGGTGCACTTGTTGTTTTCTTATTTGTTTATCTGACACAGTGTCCTCACACATACACGACTGTCAGGGCTTCCAGCAACCTATTTTTATTCATGCTTGTTTTAAAGGTTCTTTCTTTTCTTAGTTTTATTATGTTTTTATATTTTATTTATATCTCTGTATATAAACTTTGTGTTCCATACAATGGCATTTTTAATTGTTTTGAAAATAGAAAAGATTTCTGGTACTAACGCTACTCACTTTCCAAATGCATTGGATTCCCATGCAACTACTGTGTTTTTGTAATCTGGTAAGTGTGCTAGTCAGCACCAGTCAATGTTTCAGTGGTTCTGGCTCAGGACTAGTAACTGAATGATCAGTGGTTCAAGCTCTGAAAAAAACTGAGCTATAACTTTTATGCCCTTGTGCAAGGCATTTTGTTAATCTTGGATGGTTTTCCATAACTGCTCTATCAGTAAATGCAATTAGTAAATTACTTTTTATTTGCATCATTGTCGCATTTTCTCTATTGATTCTAGATAATCCCTGTTCTCTGAAAAAAAGTGGTCCATTTAAGTACTAATGTGTACTTTAGTATGTACGTTAGGGTACTAAAATGTACTCTTTAGGTACTAATATGAACTCTTTATGTACTAATTTGTACTTTAAGGTACTAATATGTACTCTTTGGGTAATAATGTGTACTCTAGTTACTAATATGAACTCTTTATGTACTAAATTTTACTTTAAGGTACTAATATGTACACTTTGGGTAATGAGTGTACTCTTTAGTTACTTATATGAACTAGTTAAGTACTAATATGAACTCTTTATGTGCAAATTTGTACTTTAAGGTGCTAATATGCACTCTTTATGCACTAATTTGTACTTGTTAGATAAAAATATGGACTATTTAGTTACTAATGTAATTTAAGGTACAATTTATATGTACTTTTAAGTAATAATATGCATTATGCACACTTTATGTACTACTCTTTATGTACTAATATGGACTCCTTAGGTAATAATATACTCTTTAGGTACTAATATGAACTATTTAGGTACTAATGTACTTTAAGGTACTAATATGTACTCTTTAGTTACTAATATGTACTTCTAGGCACTAATATGTACACTTTATGTACTACAATGTACTCTTTAGGTACTAATATGGACTGTTTAGGTACTAAAATGTACTTTAAGGTACTAATATTTACTGTTTAGGTACTAATATGGACTCTTTTGGTAACAATATACTGCATACATTTTACTGACTACTATGTACTCTTTAAGTACTAATATATACTTTAGTTTAAGGTACTGTTATGTACTCTTTAGGTACTAATATATACTTTACAGACTACTATGTATGCACATTTAGGTACTAATATATACTTTACGGACTACTATGTATTCTTAAGGTAATAATAAGCACTCTTTAGGTACTACTATGTACTCTTCAGGTACTAATATATACTAGGTAATATTATGTAGTATTTAGGTACTAATATCTACTCTTTGGGTATACTAATATGTACCTATAAGGTACTTATATTACTTATATTTTACTTATTTATTTATTTATTTATTTTTTTTAACTGAGAGTTTGTTTAAACATTTCTTTGGTTAGTTTTTGCAAGCGGACAGTCTTATACGGGATTATAATTCATGCCAAAATAAAAAATTATGTCATTATTTACTCTCCTTCGTGTAGAAGCCATTGGTTATTGCATGCTTCTGGTGAGTTTGAGTGATATTGACGGAGATCATGACTTCAGTAACTATGAAGTTATTGTATAATTTCAAAATGCTGCTTCTTGTTTTTTAGATCTTGACAGATGTGGAAAAGACCTGTGTGAAGGTTTCTCCGAAGAAATATCAGCAAAAGGGTGAGTACATTTTGAACTAAAATGAACTAGTGAACAAGCAAGATTTAATTGGTCACATGCAGAGAGCATGTGATCTTAAACATTAAGAAGATTTTTGACGTTTAAGCTAGTTAAATGCTGCTTTATCTGCTTGCATGCATCGTGGTGAAGCACACTTTGTGTGAGAGGTTTCTCTCAGTCTGTAATGGGGTTATCAATCACACCTCCAGTGTCCGGCTCAGAAAGGTCAGAGGTCACTGCAGCCCATTGCCAATGTCGGCTGAACTCTGATTTGGCTTCTTTGTGTGAATGACAGTAAAGGTTTGTCTTACTGTCCACTTCTTAAAGAAGCAATATTCTCTCTTGAGCTGGCAATGGCAAGGCAAGCATAGCAATAACTGCATTCTTCTACTTTTGACATATTTAAAAAATACATACGGTAAAAATATATCATGTTTTGAGTATTTTAATTTTAATTAAATTATATTAAGATGTATTTGAAATAGAAATAAAATAATTTTTATTTATTTTATACGTTTTAATGTTGCATGTAGAAAAACATCCCAGTATTTATGGTAGATACACACTTTTATTATATACAACAAGTAAGCAGTGCTCTTTCTCTAAGACTGATCTGTTTTTTGCCAAAGGCTGAGAGGGTATTGTACAGCTTCATTCACCCACATTTGACTTTTTCATGCAAGCATTAATGGAAAGGTCAACAAATTACTTCTGACAAGTAATGCTAGTGCTCTATCTTCATATGATATGCAATTCTCCTTCCATATACGATCTTTACACAAAAAGAGAGACAGATAGGGAGAGAACTAACTCCTCATTCAATATTTGCAATGCACAAGCATACACTTTTATGTTGCCTAATGCTTATATACTGTGAAATGTAAACAGTATTTGCATGCGATGGATGTTTTATACACAAATATTAACATTTGTCATTGCATTATGCACCAGCTCTGAATGCAGCACCACCATTTAAATGTGACTATTAGTCACGGAGTGATAAAATCTGACATCACACATTCAATTGTGAGTGCTATTTCAACAACCTGCACCTGAGACTGAGCACGATGAGCCATCAACCAGACAAAGTGACAGTCCAAACTGAAAATAAATGATAATCTGTGAGGAACGGGAGGGTTGGGTTATGGCTGTCGAACCAAATACTGCCTCACACTTCACTGGTGCTAACATCGAGTGCAAGAGGAAAAAACCCTTTAGTTTTTTCATAAAAGATATTGATCTTTATACATATATTATTTAATTTTTTTCTAGGACTGGGTTACTTATTATGTGTAGGGTGTGAGCTATTTCATGTCATTTTCTCTAGCTGATCTGGTGTGTGAGTTTGGATGGTCTGACTGTCTGTCAACATGCATATAAATGCATTGCAGTGCTTGACCTTTTATCATGACCATTCTCTGTCTGTTCAGTCCCGCTCAGCCCCGGGCGCAAATTCATATGCATTAGACATTGTGTGGGCCAGCGCGTTTCAAAATGTCCAGGGCCTGTCATGTTACGGAGTAAAATATGATGTGCACCATTTCAGTGGAAATGAACCCTAATAACTCTATGGAAGCAATTTCCAAGGCCTACAGGTGGAGAACACTTTTGATAGCGTGGTTATTGATTAAGCTATATTTTAGGTAACCCTGGTTTTTCTAAAAAGAGATTTTCAGGTAGAAATGATAGACTATTGATTTATGTTGCAGTAATATTGAGCAATTAAATTTTCAATTTTACAGATTTTTTTTCTCCCCCTCCCCCCATTTAATGTATATTATATATAATTATACTAATTTACTTATAATTTACTACTACTACATTTCTAATTTCTAAATCATTTAAAGAAATTGTGGGGGAAAAAAGAAAAACAGGGGAAAAAAAATCAAAAAAATTCCCACAACAAACCCACAACAATAATACTGTATGCTTACCATTTAAAAAATAGCTTAATCAATAACATCGCTATAGCAAAACAAAACAACAAAAATTAAAAATATTAAAAATTTAAAAAACAAACAAAATATAATATTATCTCAATGATACTAATATAACAGTGCTCAATATTATTGCAACATAAATCAATAGTAGTTACAACTGCATTTCTACATGAAAATTTCTTGTCAAAAAAAATGACTTGAAAGAAAATATCAATTCTGCTAGTTACAAAACCAGCATTTCTTGTTTTTACTTGTTTAAAAATAAAAAATAAGTAATTCAGAATGTACAAAAAAAAACTATTTTAGTAAACCAATTATACCTAAATTAGATTGAAGCACTTCAATATTAGTAATTGGAAATACATTTCTACCTCTTTTAAAGACGTTGTGAAAAAAATGAAAAGGGGGGAAAACATATTGAGATTTAGAGAAAAATGTAAAAATAATTAATTAATTAATAATAATAATAAATACATTAGAATACAATATAACTGCATGCTTACCATTTAAAATAAAAACTAAAATAGTATTAAAATAGCTAAAACCAATGATACTAATATAACAGTTCTCGGTATTACGGCAACATAATTCAATAATAATTAGAACTACATTTCTACTTGAACAGAATTCAGCTAGTTGTTTCATTTTCATTTATTTTAATCTAATGTACTGTACTAAAATAGCTAAAACTAAAACTGAAATAACATATAAAATCAGCTAGTTGCAAAATCAACATTTCTTGTTTGTACTTGTTTAAAAATAAAACATAAAAATGACCAAAACACGAAAAACATTCCTAAAACCTCAAAATGAAAAATAAAGTAATTAAAAATATATAAAACTATATTAATAAATCAGTTATACCTAAATTACACTGAAGCACTTCAATATTAATAAACAGAACTACATTACAACATCTTTTAAAGAAATTGTGGGGGGAAAAAATAAAAAAGGGTGAAACAAATTAAGTAAAAAAATTTTTTGAAAATATTCCTCTCGAAGTTTAATACAAAAGAAAAAAACCCACAACAATAATATTTTATTTAAGTAATATATATATTTATTTTTAAACATGTAAAAACAAGAAATGTTGTTTTTGCAACCAGCTAAATTTATATTTTATTTCAAATTATATATAAAAAAAAATAATATTTTTTTTAGTTTTGCATTGCAGTGCATCACATAGGTTTCTCTCCCACACTAGAACAATACCTCGACTTGGTGTCAAAATATATGTAAGTTATTCCACTGTAAACCATCTGACCTACATTAGCTGCTGTCTCTTGCTTTCTGACAGCACACTAATGCGGTGTGGAGGACATGCGCTCTCTAAATTGCGAGGATTATGCTTCACAAAAGTCCTTTCGTTATGCTGATTACCACATCTTCATTTCCATTCGTTTGCAGATGTTTTATATGGAAAGTTCCTTGAAATTAAGAATTTTGCGGCCCTTTCTCCTTCATGGCATCATATGCACGAGCAAATTGTTCGAACTGATTTATATATATGTGAGAATTCAAGTTCTATTTAAATCCTCAAGCTGATTTAGTTACTAGATTTATGCATGTGGATATATCGAGCAATGCATTAAAATTCCAACCATGATTATGGATTAATAGTCATTTAGTGCATCTATGGATTAATCAATAGAAATAGACATGTGCTGTTACTGTACTTAGTGATTGGATAATATGTGCATTTATTTTTGAATGTTTTAGAGGTTTGATATATAATTTTAGGGTGTTCTGTTTTAAAAAAAAATATTCTGACCTTTTAATATACTATAAATTGTTTAGAAAATCTGTTGTGTCTCTTCATGAGTCAAATTATGTTAAACTATGCTTCATTTTTTAGGGTTAGTGGTTTGTCTAAATTTTAGAATTTTAGCGATAATAATGCTTGCCTTGATGTCTTTTTTGATTAAAATGACTGATTTATTAATTTACAGTTACAGTAATATCAGAACTAGGATTGAGTTTTCATTGTGAGAGGGTATAATAATATTTTTGTGTTTATTAGATTTCTCTTTCATTTTTCATGGTGTTTTAACACTGAATATTCAAGTTCACCGATGTAATTTGCACATGCACTAATAATATGTAAATGAAAAGTATGAATATAAAACAAAGCAAGCTCTTTTTTTATCTCGAGGCTCAACTATTGCACACAACCAAATGTTTTCTCAACTCATTTTCTTTCTTCTCTCCTCAAGATCAAACACGTCTGCTTCTAATGATCCTCCTTCAGGAGAAACATGGGTAATGATTAAAGGACCTTGTTGAGAACATCCTCATAAAACAGAATGAGAGACTTAAGTGAACACGCTCCTCGTCAATTCCGCCGCTCTTTGTTAACGTTCGGATCCTTGGTTAATGTTTGACACATAAAGAGGTGCAAAGCAAGCCTATTAATGAGAATATTAGAAAAGTGTTTTTTTTTTTTTTTGTGCTGGAAGGAGAGAGAGAGAGAGAGAGCAAAGATTAATTTGGCCTATGGTTGGTCTGCCTCACTCGTAAATTGCAAAGTTTCCAGCGAGCTCTTATAATGAGCTCTACACGCCTGTCAAGTTGCTTGTCATATTCGGTAATTAATGCTGAGGAGGACTTTCCAGCACATATATATACACAAAACAAACTCACTAAAAATTCTGCATTTTATGCTTTTAGTGCATTTAGTGTCTTGATGAAATTTTGAGGTTTAAAGGGATAGTGCACCCAAAAATCAGGTCATTTACAATGTAAATGAGTTTGTTTCTTCATCTGATTTGGAGAAATGTAGCATTGCATCACTTGCTCACCAGTGGATGCTCTGCAGTGAATGGGTGCCGTCAGAATGAGAGTCCAAACAGCTGATTAAAAACATCACAATAATCCATAAGTAATCCACACTACTCCAGTCCATCAGTTAACATCATGTGAATCCAAAAGCTGCGTGTTTGTAAGAAACAAACCTATCATTAAGACGTTTTTAACTTTAAACTTCTGGCTAAAATATGAGTCCATAATCAATAATAATGCTCCTATTGTCTCTCACATCAAAACAAAATCCAGCCACATATTTGTTTAGAACTGTTTTGGACTGTTTTAGCTTGTAAACAGTGCTTGATCTGTGCAGATTTCTCTACTGATTCAGACTATTTAGAAATAACAGTTTAAAGTTTAATGCATTAATGATGGATTTGTTTCTTTCAAACACAAATATTTTCGTTTCACAAGATGTTAATTAATGAACTGGAGTGGTGTGGATTACTTGTGGATTATTGTGATGTTTTTATCAGCTGTTTGGACTCTCATTCTGACGGCACCCATTCATTGCAAAGGATTCATTGGTGAGCAAATGATGTAATGCTACATTACTTCAAATCTAAAGAAGAAACAAACCCATCTACATCTGGGATGGCCTGAGATTGAGAAAACTAAGCAAATTTCCATTTCTGGGTAAAGGAATAGCTAAAAATGTCTTCAAATTTAGAATACAGTTAAGGTCAAAAGTTTACATCCCCCTTTCAGAATCTGCAAAATGTTAATTATTTGACCAAAATAAGAGGGATCTTACAAAATGCATGTTATTGTTTATTTAGTACTGACCTGAATAAGATATTTCACATGAAAGAAAGATATAGTTCACAAGAGAAAATAATAGTTGAATTTATAAAAATTACCTGGTTCAAAAGTTTACATCCCCTTGATTCTTAATACTGTGTTGTCACCTGAATGATCCACAGCTGTGTTTTTTGTTTAGTGATAGTTGTTCATGAGTCCCTTGTTTGTCCTGAACAGTTAAACTGCCTGCTGTTCGTTAGAAAAATCGTTCAGGTCCCACAAATTCTTTGGTTTTCCAGCATTTTTGTGTATTTGAACCCTTTCCAAGAATAACTGTATGATTTTGAGATCTATTTTTCACACTGAGGACAACTGAGGGATTCATATGCAACTATTACAGAAGGTTCAAACACTCACTGATGCTCTAGAAGGAAAAATCATGCATTAAGAGCTGGGGGGTGAAAACTTTTTGAATTTGAAGATCAGGGTAAATTTATTTTTAAACTTATTTTGCCTTCTGTGAAACATGTAGGTATCATCTGTAGCCTCTGAAGGGCAGTACTAAATGAAAAAATATGATATTTAGGCAAAATATGAAAAATGTACACATCTCCATTCTGTTCAAAAGTTTTCACCCCTCCGGCTCTTAATGCATGGTTTATGCTTCTGAATCATCAGTGAGCATTTGAACCTTCTGTAATAGTTGCATATGAGTCCTTCAGTTGTCCTCAGTGTCAAAATCATACAGTCATTGTTGGAAAGGGTTCAAATACACAAAAATGCTGGAAAACCAAAGACCTGAAGGATTTTTCTCAAGAACAGCGTGCAGTTTAACTCTTCTGGACAAACAAGGGACTTATGAGCAACTATCACTAAATAAAAAAAAACACTGATATGTAAATGTCTCTTATAAAATAAGAACTAAATAAACAATAACATGCATTTTGTATGATCCCTTTTATTTTGGTAAAATAATCGACTAAAATGCATGCATATATTTTGTTCCTTTTGCAGCTTCACAATAATTGCTTTTACTGTACAGATGAAGACAACATGAGCATTAATGAAAAAGCTCTTTCTGTGTTCCAAACTAGTATTGGAATGACATGCAAGTGAGTAAATGTTGACAGAATTCTCATTTTTGTCTGAAGTGTTCCCTTAACCGCTGTTCTGCAGACTCTTGTATTCCAGAAATATTGCATTTGTTTTAGCTTGTACCCTTTACCGCTGTATAATAATGATTGTGTTACTGTGGCTGGTGTGATTTTACATGATAATTTTCTCATCTGAGCACATGATAAATCCCTCTGCTCATTTTATTCCTCATAACAGTGTTTTCCTGAGAATTTTTGCCATTATAATACACACGTCTAATAGGCGCGCTCACCCTTCTCCACGGCCCATTATCACGGGCGCCATTTATCTCTCTAATGTTTCTTTTGTTTCTACCACAAGTGTTGCCAGGTCAGTCATTTGTTTAGCAAAATAAATGAAGTTTGTTCCTGTGCACCTTTTATTTATAGCTGGAGGAGATGAGACGTAGTCTTTCTTGTTTCCCGCAACCGCAGCTCGCTGTTTTTCACGCAAGGCATGAATATTAAAATCATTTGCTTTCTGCAGGTTTGCTGAGTGGGGGGAAATTTATTTTTCACCCCGCTACCATGTATTATTCATCGGCGTATGTAAATAATGCATGACTGGTTCCCTGAGAAAATTAACCCTTCCCCTCTGAACCCGCACAGCAGCCGGTCTCTTGATAGGCAATTATGTTGTTCAATTAATGAGGTTATTAATACTGCAATTGGCTTAAATGCTCTGTCTTGGGGAGCCACCGTTTAGCGTCTTAATTAAAAAGATTAAATATGCATATGTGTTTAGCATGCTTGCAGACACTATGCAAATATTCAAATGTTATCAGTACTGTTTGTTTTGTTAGTCACTGGTTATATGCAATACATAACCAGCACAAAAATGTGGTTGATTGTACATAAAAGTCTTGTTAAACTTACTGTAAAAGTGACATTTTTGGCATCATGGGAAAAATGTTTTTGTGAACATACAGCACCGCATGCATGCATGTTGCATGCTTTAACACATAAATGCAATGCAATGACTATTGCATGACTAATAATAGTATTAGTAATAATAGTAAAAAATGTAAATAAAATTTAGAAAATACTACAGAATTTTATGGGTCATGCAGGGCCTTGCATCTGGGAATGAAAGTGATTCATGCTATTTATTTCTAAAATTAATTTATTATATTATATTTTAAAGTATTGTATGTGGGTTATATTATGCTAATTATTCATAAAAGTATATATTATATTATATTTGCTATTATTTCATACTATTTTTTAAACACAATTATTATAATTTATTTGCCATTATATTATGGTATTCATTATGTTATTATATATATATATATATATATATATATATATATATATAATTTTAATTAATTTTCCATTATAGTATGGCATTTATTTATAAATATTGATGCTATGCATTTAAAAAATATTCATTATATTATTACATTTTTTATTATATACATTTTATTTACATTTTATTATAAATATATTTTTCTATCAAACTGTATCCTGCTATTTATTAATATTAAAATTATGCTATTATATGCCTCATGCAATTTATTTATGCAAAACAAAACTATTTATTATGCTATCATATTGTGCAATTTATTATATATATTATAATACTTATTAATATTATATATTTTTTATTTATATATCTATTCATTATTTTTATTTAATTATAATTATATTTTATTTATATATATATTCATTATATTATTATATAAAATAATATATAATATATATATATTTTTTAATTTATATATCTATTAATTATTTTTATTTTATTATAATTATATTTTATTTATATATATATTCATTATATTATTATATAAAATAATATATATATATATATATATATATATATATATATATATATATATATATATATATATATCAAACTGTATCCTGCTATTTATTTTTAAAATGCTTCATGCTATTTATTTATAAAACAATTTATTATATTATATTTGCTATTATATTATGCAATTTATTTATAAAATGATTGATGTTATTTATTTATAAAGCAATGATTTTAACTTTATTTTGCCATAAAATCGCATGTTTTGTCTTTCTTCTCTTTAGGAAACTCCAGAAGCTGTCTGCACTCTAATCGAAAGAAAATAGCGAACCATTATCAGTGGAGCTCAAGATATTCTGACGAATGTAAGCAAAGAACACGCAGGACGTGGAACATGTATTTTCACATGCAAGCTGTGCTGTTATGCAAATGAAACACCTGTTTGTTCCGAGACGGTAAGGTTTTGCCTACTTGTACCGTCACCTGGCATGGAGAATTTCTGTATTAGGTTTTCTAGAAGCTTTTGACTTTTTCTTGAATCCGATTTGGAGCACTTTACATAGGTTTTGAACAGTTTTTTTTATCCAGTACTACTTTTGTAATGATGTATGGTTATATTCAATATTTATCTTACTTTTTGTATTAATGGATGTTTTCACTGTGCTTACTGCAGTGAATTGTGGCCTTGCCTTCTGTGAGGTAGATGCATGCAATGCAATCTCTTAGAAGTACATTGTCACATGTTTGTTCTGTTGTGTTCCTGTCTGAGTTAGTTCCTCATTTGTTCCCATGGTTTTTGATTAATTGCTACACACCTGTTTCAGTTCTCCCTAATTAACCTTCTAGTATTTAAGTCCTGCGTTATCCCCATTTCCTTTGTCTGCTATTAGATGTTCCCATGTGTGTGATTCTCCTTGCTCTCCTGTATTTTCGTTGTGGATTATATTAAAAGACTGCATTGGAATATTCTTGCTTCGTGCTCTTCCCTTAAGCCACACTACCCGTGACAGAATAGCAGACCAAACAACAGTTTATTTGCGGCGTTTTTTCTTCCTTTTGTTTTGGTTTGTTTCTTTTTTTTCTTCCCTCTCCCGGAATGGATCTGCCAGCAGTCCAACTCCTCTGCCTGAAGCAACAGGACCGTTCGCTGGAGGACCACACAAGGGACTTTTTAGATCTGGCGTGTCTTACACACTTCCCGGATCGCTCGCTCAGTGTTTTCTATCACGCCAGCCTGAGCGAGCCGTGTAAGGCACGCCTACCAGCGAACGGTCCAAGGGAGGATTTCGCCGCCTTCGTGGAGTGGGCGCTGGAGAGTAATGGACTGTATTTCTCCGTCTGTCCTGTTCAGGAAGACCTCTCCAGCCCCACTCCCGATCCAGAGCCCAGCCAGCTTTCATCACCCCGCAGCACGGAGCACAAGCCAGAGCCCACCGCAGCCGCACAGCCAAAGCCCGTAGCGATTAAAGCGCCACGATCTGCCGCAATTAAAGCGACAGAGGACATCATCGCCCCGGAGATTGAGCCTGATGACGCGACTGACCAGGTGTGTGAGCCGGCTACACTGTGCAACACCGTAGGAGTCCTTGTGGAGATCGAGGGCTTAGAGGGAGGTCCCGCCCACACTCCTAACACTGAGGGTGAGCTGCAGCTGAGCTATGGATATTATCATAAAGAACTTTTGGAAATATTTGAAGTGGATCTTATAGACTGGTTTGGGGAGATATTATCCAGCTCTCCTGTGTCTCCGCTGGTTCCGTCCAGCTCTCCTGTGTCTCCGCTGGTCCCGTCCAGCTCTCCTGTGTCTCCGCTGGTTCCGTCCAGCTCTCCTGTGTCTCCGCTGGTCCCGTCCAGCTCTCCTGTGTCTCCGCTGGTTCCGCCCAGCCGTCCAGAATCTCCGCCAGTCACATCCAGTCTTCCAGAGTTTCCGAAAGCTCCATCCAGCCGTCCAGAATCTCCGCCAGTCAAGTCCAGTCTTCCAGACCCTCCGCTGGTCCCGTCCAGCCGTCCAGAGTCTCTGAAGTTCCCACCCAGCCTCCCTCTCCCGCCTCCACTCAAACCAGCCAGTTCCTCAGCCCTGTCTCTGCTAGTGCCTGTCTGTCCCTCAGCTCACCCTCAGGCTGCGCCATCTAGGATTGTGGATCCATCTCGGGACTTCCAGGCTCCAGCTCCGCCTAGGCGGGTCGATCCCCAGTCTCTACCTCCAGCCTCCGAGTCCTGGACTCCACCTCGGTCCTCCGACCCTTCGGCTCCGCCTTGGCTCCTGGCTCCCTCATCTCCACCATGGCCCGTCATCCCACCAGCTCCACCGGGCTCCCTCGTCTCTCCGGCTCCGCCTTGGTCAGTCGTCGACCATCCGCCGCCTCGGGACTCCATTCCTCCGGCTTCGCCTTGTCACTCTGTCCCTCCGGCTCTGTCAGGCTCCTCCTTCCCTCCAGCTCCGCCTTTGTCCTCTGTCGCTCCGGCTCTGCTGCGGTCTTCCGGATCCACATCTCCGCCTCATTCGCCTGAGCCATCAGCTCCGCCTTGGCCCTCTGGACCCTCTGTGTCACCCTGGCTCTCCGTCTGCTCGGCTCCACCTGGGTCACCTCTGCCAGTAGCTCCGTCTCCATCGCTCGTCCCCAGGGTGTCATCTGCCATCTCTCCACCATGGCTCCTCCCTCCTTCGACTCCGCCCTGGGGCCTCGTCCTGGCTGGTCTCTGGACTACCATCTGGCTCCTCCTGCTTCTGGCTCCTCCCTGGCTCCTTCCTCCATCTACTCCACCCTGGCCTCCTGAACTTTACTCCTTTCCCATTGCCTGCCCTTCGCCTGCCCCACGCCCGCCTCCTGAACCCCCACCCTCCCTCCTCTGTTGGACTCTTTGTCGGCGCGAGGACGCGCCTTTCCGGGAGGGGGCGAAATGTCACATGTTTGTTCTGTTGTGTTCCTGTCTGAGTTAGTTCCTCATTTGTTCCCATGGTTTTTGATTAATTGCTACACACCTGTTTCAGTTCTCCCTAATTAACCTTCTAGTATTTAAGTCCTGCGTTATCCCCATTTCCTTTGTCTGCTATTAGATGTTCCCATGTGTGTGATTCTCCTTGCTCTCCTGTATTTTCGTTGTGGATTATATTAAAAGACTGCATTGGAATATTCTTGCTTCGTGCTCTTCCCTTAAGCCACACTACCCGTGACATACATGCAGTAAGCAATATTTCTGTACGCATAGAAATACAGATATGACCAACAGCTTTTGCATAAATAATCTTGACTAAATATTTGATCAGAATTTCACAAAATTAAACATTCAACATTGTGATGCAACAACAATAGTGTTTAAAATGTGTACTGAAAACATAATACATACTCTTTTTTTAACATACAAATTTATATAATATAACAGCCAGTGTTGTGATGACCAAACAAAGCTTTGTGCATGGATCTGGGCATAAAAAATAAATATATAAATATATAATATTTCTAATATAATTTTATACAAAAAAATATTATTTTATTTTATGCATTAAGATCTAAAATCTAATATTTACTGTAATAGAACTGCTGGATTAATTTAATTTAATTTAATTGTATTTAATTGTATTTTATTTTATTTATTTTATTAATGCTTTACGTAGTGATCGCTAATTGATCTCATATCTAATTTAATAGCACCTCTGGTTTTATTTTACTTTATTGTTTATTTTATAATTATATTTTATATACAAAAAATTATTATTTTATTTTATGGATTAAATAGTGATGGCTAATTGATCTAATATCTAATCTAATAGCACTGCTGGGTTTATTTTGTTTTTTTGATTGTTTATTGTATTTTACATTTTATTTTTGATATCATTTTATTTACATTTTTATTATTTTATTTTATGCTTTAAGAGCTAATATTTAATGTAATAACATCGCTGGGTTTATTTTATTTTATTATTTTGTTTATTTCAGTTTATTTTATATAATTTTTATTTTAAAAAATATTATTTTATTTTATGCATTAAGCAGTGATGGCTAATTGATCTAATATCTAATCTAATAGTACCACTGGCTTTATTTTATTTTATTTTATTTTATTTTATGCATTAAGTAGTGATGGCTAATCGATCTAACATCTCTAGTAGCACTTCTGGTTTTATTTTAGTTTAGTTTAGTTTAGTTTAGTTTAGTTTAGTGTACTGGTTGGCACTAAAATAGCTCATATAAATAAATTACAATTTGACTATGCCTTAGTTAGTCCTTCAACTGCTACTTTATAGGCAAAGTTGATTTTCGCTTTATATATAAATTACAAAATTGTGGAAAAAAACAATATATTTTATAAACCAAAAGTCATGCGGTTCTCCAGTTTTTGGATGCCACAAAGTTTTGGAAAACAAAACAAACAAACCAAAACGATTTAAGCTCTGATACACTGCTTTGATATGAAATGCATTGGCTTTTTTACACAATCTTCTGAGTTTGAGTTACACTTTTGACACTTTTTTTTTACATTTTGAGTAGCACTCGTTATCACCAGCAATAAGCAGTTTGTAATAACTTTGTAACGTGGCAATGAAAGGGTTAATGCACGAGGTCCCAAACTCCCAGAACATAATGCATGCAGTGTAAATGAGTGCAGATACAGTCCCAGTGTTAAACAACAGAATGGGACAATCATCTCTAACTGAGTTTTTACTCCACACATTCCCCATTCATCATCATAATCATAATCATTAGTTTTACTCACGCAGCCTGACTGTTACAAGCACATCTATCTCATCACACTACAGGGGTGGGAGAGCTCAGCGCGCGGCTCTAGTTTTACTGTTTGTCTCGCATCAGAAACTGCCATCTGAACACATTTTATGTTTTATATACAAATGTCCTCTGTCTGTATTAAACATATAGTACATAATACACAACATTTTTGTCACCTACCAATTTATTTATTATTATATGGCTTTCTGGAATACTTGATGCTGATTTGTTTTGAGCCAGATTTTCATTATTAAAAACTAGAAAATTAACATTTATTAATTTAGTAGACACTTTTACCCACAAGAGACTTACAAAATAGCAAACTGTTTGTCACTAAGCCAACAATATTCACACATTGCCAGGTTCATTAAAAAGATAGATTAGGAAACAAGTTAGAGAAAAGTGAAATGCAGAAAGATTTTTTGAGGAAACCAGGGACATTTTGGTTGTACACAATAATTTTGTTGTAAGTTGTAATTAGGTGGATATAAATTTTATTTATAAAACAGTGTGTATTAGATGCGTTGTGTGGAGGAAACAAAGACAAAATAAGAAAAATATCACTCATACACAATATTTTTATTGTGCATAATTTCTAGTCAAGCTGTAAATAGGTAAATTTATGAAAATAAAATAAAAAAGTAAATAATAGTACAAAACAAGGTAAATATTAGAGAAGAAACAAAGTAAATATTATTTATATGCAATTTTATTTAATACAAATAAAAAAAAAAAAAAAAATAATCACAGTACTTCTATTGTGTGTAATTTCCAGTCAACTTGTAATTTGGTCAGTATAAAAATAAAATAAAATACAATAAAAGTGTGTATTAGAAGTGTAGTGTGGAGGGGGGGGGGGGGTCACAATATTTCTATTGTGTGTAATTTTTAGTCAAGCTGTAATTTGGTCAGTGTGAACTAACTAAACTAAGCTAAACTAAACTAAACTAACATAAAATAAAAGAAAGAAAGAACGATTAAATTAAATTAAAGTTAATTAAATTCAAATAAATAAATTGTGTGCCAGTTTATGCAAAAAAAAAAAAAAAAATTAAATAAAAAATAAAATTAAAAATAGTACATAATTGTGTGTTTTAGACAGTTTTGGGAAACAAAAACAAGGTAAACATTATTTATACCCAGCATTGTTATTGTGTGTAATTTCCAGTCAAGTTGTAATTTGGTCAAAATAAAATAAAATAAAATAAAATAAAATAAAATAAAATAAAATAAAATAAAATAAAATAAAATAAAATAAAATAAAATAAAATAAAATAAAATAAAATAAAATAAAATAAAATAAAATAAAATAAAATAAAATAAAATAAAATAAAATAAAATAAAAATTATGTGATGTGTTGTCTGGAGGAAACAAAGAAGAAAAAAAATAAGGAAAATATGACTCATACACATTGTTTTATTGTGTGTAATTTCCAGTCAAGTTAGTCAGGTAATTCAAGGTAAATTCAAGTCAAGGTAATTTGGTCAGTATAAAATAAAATTAATTAATTAAAAAACAAACAAATCAATGAATAACCAAATAAATAAATAAATAAATAAATAATGTGTATTAGATGTGTGGAGGAAACAAAGAAAAACTAAGGAAAATATCACTCACAATATTTTTATTGTGTCTAATTTATAGTCAAGTTGTAATTTGTTTTATTTTTAAAAAATAAAATAAAATGTGTATTAGATGTTTTAGAAAAAAATAAGGTCAATATCACTCACAATATCTTTAGTGTGTGTAATTTCCAGTCAAGTTGTAATTTGGTCAGAATAAAATAAAATAAAATAAAATAAAATAAAATAAAATAGTGTGTATTAGATGTGTTGTGTGGAGGAAACAAAGAAAAAAAATAGGGAACATATGACTCATACACATTGTTTTATTGTGTGTAATTTCCAATGAAGTTGTAATTTGGTCCATTTAAAATAAATAAATTAATATAAATAAATAAATAACCAAACAACCAAATAAACAAATAAATAATGTGTATTAGATGTGTGGAGGAAACAAAGAAAAATTAAGGAAAATTTCACTCACAATATTTTTATTCTGTGTAATTTCCAGTCAAGTTGTAATTTGTAATTTGTACAAAATTTTGTAATAAAATGTGTATTAGATGTTTTAGAACAAATAAGGTCAATATCACTCACAATGCAGTAAAGTAATGAAGGAAGGAAGGAATAAATATTAGATGTGTTGTGTGGGGGAAAAAGAAATAAATAAGGAAAATGTCACTCATACAGAATGTTTTTATGGTGTGTAATTTGATCAGTTTATGAAAATCAATCAATCAATCAATCAATCAATCAATCTTTCTATAACAGAATTTTCCCATAAAGCATATCTATAATAAAAAAATACAGTAGTTTATCATTTTCTGATTATTTTTCCCCTAGCACTCTTCGATGAAAGAAGAGCATCATTTGAAATATTTGGTAACAATATTAATGTCTTTATTGTCCGAACAAAATAAAAAAATGAATAAATGTCTTTGTTAAATATCTAGTTAGAGTGTGAAATAAATTAAGAGAGCTGTTTTTTTTCTTCCTTTTCATAAAGTCCAAAAGTGCGTTTATGAAGCGGCGCTGGTATTTAACCGATCCGAAGCACCTGTGTGTCTCGGCGGCTGAGATGATCCGTGCTGAAGCTCGTTTGAGCCGCTGATGAGGCGCGGTAAGCTGCCGTCTGGCCGGAGCAGATGGCGAGCCGTGAAATTTTATGAAACGGTTACGCTGGCAACAGTGATCGCTGAAGTAGCATCTGAAGGGAAGATGGCACATTAGCGGCACTCGCAGGTGCTACAGTCTGCCAGTAATAACATCGCAGAAAAAAAAATCAATTACAAGCAAACGATGAACACCATCCCAGCTGAAACAGAGCTGAAATGAATCAGTGTTTATGACCAACTTGTCCCTAGAAGGCCTTTAAATTTCTCCGAGCACACATGAATGCTAATACTGCACTAATTAGCTGCCACTTAGTACCGCAGACCAAAACCACTACACTACTCATACAAAGCCTGGGGTCTCTTCTGCTCAACAAGGCTGCATTTATTTGATTCAAAATACGGAAAAAATGTGAAATATTATTAGAATTTAAAATACCTGTCGCCTATTTAAATATATTGTAAAACATAATTTATTCCTGTGATCAAAGCTGAATTTTCTGCATCATTAGGCCTACTCAGAGCCATAGAGAAACAGAGTTGCGACCACTGATCAGTGGTTGCGACACGCTTTGATCTCGCCGCCGCGCGGTCACGTGGTTCATGGAGCTCTCAATAGTTCCGCGCTGTCAATGTGTTTGAATGGGTTTAAGTAGGATAGACAGCAGTTTTACTATATTTGCAGCAATTTCGAGTAATTATTAACACATAATATGCATTGATTGTGTATTGACAACTACTCTGAATACGCTTTACAATCGCATTTATATTGGGGAATGATAAAGAGACATAGCCTAATTAATATGTTCTCATACTCTTTGGCAGTCAAATGTGACCAAACACCTTAAGTGTAACTTTTATTCAGTTAAATAATCGTAATATATAGCTCAGATCTATTTAGTTAATATTTTGAGGAGTTTACTAAATAATATGTGCAATAATGATCCTGACCATTTAAAAGATAACATTTTCTAATATAGTATTTATATTACAGTTAGTGTAATATTTAAGGTTAAATACATTTGAATGATTTGAACATGATCAAACACTCATTTTTTTTTATAAACATTCATTTCTTTTTAAATGTTTCAATTTAACGATTTAATGTTGAATAAAAAAAGTAATTTACTCGAGTTATTTTATGATATTTAAATATACAACATATTATTATAATAATGAATATTATAAAAGGCAAACAAATATGGCATTTAACATAATAGAAAAGATGAAAATAGTGTTTAAAAAAAACACAAGGCAACCAATTGCATTCAGCATACATTTTTTTATCGTATTTCTTGAATGCAGTCTTTACTGAAACTCATTCAACCTCCTACAGGGAGAAAAAGATTGCAAAAAGACTAAAATCTTATATATATATAAAAAATATGACACTAGTATCTGGTTATGGTCGCTATTACGGTGTTTCTCGCATTATCTAACTGCAATTACAGTATAACTGTTTATTATCTAATGATAAACATTAGCTATAACACGCTTCATAAAATACCACTACTGGCCAGTTGTTCCAGAGATCAACTGATGCGTTAAAATGTAAAGAAATGCAGTAATTTCTTCAATTTACCAGCAACTGTGCTTGAGAAGCGCTGAAATGAATGGGTTATCAATGCTGGAACTATTGGTTGTTTTGGAACTATTGGCCGCTCCATGACACGCTTTACTTCCGCATTCCTCAGTTCCTATGGAAGCCTATGGGAGTGTCGCTGTCGCAACTCTGTTTCTCTATGGCTCTGGGCCTACTTAAGTCTTCAGTGTCACATGATCCTTCAGAAATCAGTCTAATTTGCTGATTTGCTGATCAGGAAATATTTCTGATTATTATTAATGTTGAAAACATTTGTGCTGCTTCATATTTTTTTGAAAACCATCATACATGTTTTTTTTTTTTTTCACATTTCACATTTCAAATAGAAATCATGTAAATGTATTCATTGTCACTTTTGACCAATTTAATGTATAACTGCTGAAAACATTTATTTCAGTCTAATAAATCAAGCCAGGATTATTATAGTAAAACTAAAATTAAATATTTTAGTTTTTAAATAAATAATTAAAAAAAAAAACATATGTACAAAACACACACACACACACACACACACACACACACACACACACACATATATATATATATATATATATATATACATTTGAATTATTATTTTAAAAAAATAATACGTTAACTTAAAACAGAGAAATCTTAACTTGTCAAATTTCAGCTACTTGCCAAGGCATCATTTTTCGTTTAAAGTTTAAATAAGTAAAACTAAAACTGAAATGAAATTTCATAAGATTTTGAACTCAAATATACATTAACTGAAATAAAATAAATTAAAATTAAAACCATAAAAAACTGTTTAATTACTTAAGAATAAAAAATAAACAATTACTGAAAAAAGAATCTAAAAATAAAAACTCTCAGCTAGTTACAAAGGCATAATTTCTCATTTAAGTTTAACTTGAAATATTAAAAATTAGTCAAACTAAAATAAAATAAGAATTTGAACTCAAATAAATATTAACTGAACTAAAATAAATAAAAAATTAAATAATAAAGTAAAAATGATTTTTTTTATTATTACCTCAAAATAAAATTTAAAATTAAAACCATAAAACATAAACATTTACTGAAATAAAATAAAATATAAAAATAAAAACTTTCAGCTACTTACAAAGGAGTTATTTCTCATTTTAAGCTTAACTTAAAAACAATAAAATAAGTAAAACTAAAACTGAAATAAAATTTAATGAGTATTTGAACTAAAATAAATGATAACTGAATTAAAATAAAATATAAAAATGATCAGATGTGATTAAAATCAGGGTTATTATTCCTATAACCACCTAAAATTAAAAAATAATAAATTAAAACCTTAAAAACAATTTGATTATTAAAAAATAAAATAAACATTTACTAAAATAAAATAAAATATAAAAATATAAAAACTTTCAGCTAGTTACAAAGGCATAATTTCTCATTTTAAGTTTAACTTGAAATATTAAAATAAGTAAAACTAAAACTGAAATAAAATTTAATAAGAATTTGAACTAAAATAAACAATATCTGAATTAAAATAAATAAAATAAAATAATAAAATAAAATATAAAAATGATCAGATGTGATTGAAATAAGGGTTATTTTTATTATTACCTAAAATTTAAAAAAAGATATATTAAAATAAGTAAGACTAAAACTGAAATAAAATTTAATAAGAATTTGAACTAAAAGAAAAATATAAAATAAATAAAGTATAAAATATAACAATGATCAGATGTGATTAAAATCAGGGTTATTATTATGTAAAATTAAAATGAAAGTCAAACTAAAACTAATAAAGAACCTTATAGACATAAAATACAAAAATGACAAAAACAAACAACAAAATTATTCAAACTTTAACCAAAATTTAAATAAAAACTGAGAATATATATAAAAGAAATTATCCAATATATTACTATATAGTGATAAACTAAATAGACACAAAAACAAAAACTCTTGCAAATATTTAAACAATTAAAAAAAACACAAAGTATAAGAATTGATTCAAAATATTAATAAAACTTTAATAGTATTAAAATTAAACAAAAATAGCACTAAACACAAAAAGTCACATTGATTTTTATGGTGTTTTCTTTTTGCACCTTAACCGTGTTGATATTGGATTAAAAAAAAATATTATTTTGGTTCCATGAAGAATCTTTAACATCCAAAGAATCTTTCCACTGCACAAAAGGTACTTTAAAGTGAAAAAAGGGTTCTTCAGATTAAGAACTGATCACTAAAAGGATCACAAAAATGGTTCTTCTATGGCGAAAGCCCCCTTTTGGGTCCTTTATTTTTGAGAGTGTGTTTTTATGACAGGATTGTATAACTAAAAATAAGAATTTGCTAAAAATACATTTCAAGCTATTTCTGAAACTGAAACCAAATCTCATATTTTGTCCGTATATATCATATTAATCTTCTCGCCAGCCTCACAAAGTCATTATTTTGGCAATCATCTTCATCTTCTCCTTCAGGATATTGAAGCTAAAGAATGGCCTTGAGCGCAGTCGTACCGGCAGATGCTGATCGTATCATTTCTGGGGCCGTTTTTCTCCGGGAAGACCGCGGGAGCCACTGGCCATCTTTATCCCTGATGGATTTCACAGGGCGGTTCTGCGCAGAGGTGACTGATTGGATCCTGTTCCATGGGATCTGCTGGTCATTCATTGCTGGTCTTCATCCCCAGAGGAAACCAGCAGGAAGATCCAGCACAAATGACGGGTCAAGTGGAGGTCAGTGTAAAGCGCTAATCAAATGGCCTTTGCCACTGTGTGTAGACGTGACTAAAGTCAGGTTTAAAATCAGGGTTACTAAAACTAAAACCATAAAAAACCCTGGAAAAATAAATAAATAAATAAAAAATCTTAAACTTATTTTATTTCAACTGCAGGTATAATTTAATAATTATAATATTTAATAAATAATAATATATTTTTTTTATTTAACTTTTAAAATTGAACTAACTAAAACTAAAACTGAAGTAAAAATTAATAACAAAAAATGTTGAAAAATAAAAAAAAATCTAAGTAATAAAAAATAAAATCAGTTAAAAATAAGCAAATCAGGGCTGTTATTATTGAATAAAATTAAAACTAAAACTTTATTATCTGAAATAATATAAAATATAAAAAAATTCAGCTAGTTACCAAGGCATTAAGTCTCATTTTAAGTTTAACTTGAAGTAAAACTAAAACTGAAATAAAATTGTATAAAAATTTCAACTCAAATAAACGTTAACCTAACTAAAATAAATAAAATAAAATAATAAGTAAAATAATTTGTGGTATTAAAATAGCTAAATCTAAAATTGAAATAAAAATTTGTAAAACCTTGAAATAAAATAAATATTAACTGAAATAAAACACAAAAAGAAATTATTAGATGTGCCTAAAATCAGGGTTATTATCATAAATTAAATTAAAAATAAAAATAAATAAAAGAAATCTAATAAATAAAAAATAAAATCAGTTAAAAAAATAAAAACAAGGTTATTGTTATTAAATAAAATTAAAACTAAAACTTTATTATTTGAAATAAAATATAAAAATCGTAAACTTATTTTATTTTTTTGCCTAGGGCATAATTTTTTAAGCTTAGCCTGCAATATTAAAATAGCTAAAACTAAAATTGAAATAAAAATTCATTAAACCTTGAAAAAAATAGATATTAACTGAAATAAAACATAAAAAGAAATTATCAGATGTGCCTAAAATCAGGGTTATTATCATTAAATAAAATTAAAACTAAAACCATAAAAAACATTTATGTTACTTTAAATAAAATAAATGTGTTAAAAAATAATAATTTACTTTAAAATAAAACAAAATAAAATATAAAAATCTTAAACTTATTTTATTGTCAGCTATTTGCCAAGGTAACATTTTTAATTGTATTTAAATGTAACTTTAAAAATTAAAATAACTGAAATTAAAACTGAAAATTAAAAATGTATATATAATAATAAAGTCAGCATTATTATCGTTAAATAAAAATAATTGTAATAATAATTGTAATATAATTGTAATAAAACATTTTTATTACTTGAAATAAAATAAAATCTAATTGCTAATACATCATTTATCTCTTTTAAGCTTAGCTTAAAATATTAAAATAACTAAAACATTTAAAGTTACTTTAAATAAAATAAGTGTTAACTTAACATTTAGAAATCTTAAACTTATTTTAATTTAGCTAGTTGCCAAGACATCATTTCTCATTTTAATTTTAAATTGAAATATTAAAATAACTAAAACTAAAACTTTGAACTAAGAATTTGAACCAAAATATATGTTAACTTTAAATAAAATTAAATATAAAAATTGATGTTAAATTTTTGAAATTATATGAAAAATGATCAGATGTGATTAAAATCAGGGTTAATATTATTATTACTACCTGAAATTAAAATCAAGTTAAAACCATAAAATCAATTCATCAATGCATTACTTAAAATAAAATTAACATTAACTAAAATAAAATCAAATATAAAAATCTCATTTTAAGTTTCACCTAAAATTTTTAATAAAGCTAAATCTAACATAAAAAATGAATATGTTCTATATAGACATATTTAAAAGGGTTATTAGCATTAACTAAAACTAAATCTTTAAAAAATTGTCACTTGAATGAAAAAAAGTGAAATAAGATAATTTTCTAACACAAATGAAAAAAAAAAAAAATATATATATATATATATATATATATAAAAATAAATAAATAAACACTAATTCAAAATATTAACAAAAACCTGAGATGTATTGTAAAAGGTGTAAAAAATGACTTTTAGGCAGCTAAACATCGCAGCATATGCTGTAAAAAAACACTGTGGTGGTTTAGAAAACATAAAATAGCAAAGTGGAACAAAAATTCTATTGCAAAGGGCAATAAAAATGAGTATTTTTAATAAGTAGGACCTTTTCTCTAGGACTTTTATGAAGCTGATCAAATTAGAAAAAAACTCTGCATGTAGCGAAATAACACAGATTGAGTTGACAGGAGATAAAAAGAAAAGCCCACGGCTCGAGTCATCCCACACCCCGAGCAAATCCCCACTGCTCTCCTGGAACGCTCCTGATTAACATAATCAGACGGCATTAATTATTCAGGAGGTGTGGTGAGCCGCTCCAGGGGTCAGGCTTTTGCTCCGTCTAATAACCCATGTTTAATATTAACGAGGCAGACAGGCGCTGTGATTTGCATAGCCTTTATGATGCCTGCTGGCTGCAGAGCTGCTTTCCCTTACAATTTACACTTATTTTCTGCTCTCCATTTTTATCGCCCACCTCACAAAAAGTCCAGTGTCTTAGAAACGTAACGGGATGCCTTTTCTTTAGACGGTTCAGCAGTAGTAATAGTGATGCTCGCTTTAGCAGATGTGAGTTGTTAATTAACATCATCATGTAAACCTTAAAGGAGTAGTTCACTTTCAGAACAAAAACTTACAGATAATGTACTCACCCCCTTGTCATCCAAGATGTTCATGTCTTTCTTTCTTCAGTCGTAAGGAAATTATGTTTTTTGAGTAAAACATTTCAGGATTTCTCTCCATATAATTGACTTCTATGGTGCCCCTGAGTTTGCACTTTCGAAATGCAGCTTTAAAGGGCTCTTAACCACATCTAAATCACTGCCGAGGAAAGAAGGGTCTTATCTAGCAAAACAGTGGGTTATTTTCTAAAAAAGAAGATACAATTTATATACTTTTTAACCTCAAATGCTCATCTTGTCTAGCTTGGCAAGATGAGCCTTTGAGATTAAAAAGTATATAAGTTGTAAATGTTTTTAGAAAATAACCCATCGTTTTGCTTGATAAGACCCTTTTTCCTTGGCTGGGATCATTTAGAGCCCTTTATAACTGCTTTTAACCTGCATTTTGGAAGTTCAAACTCGGGGGCACCACAGAAGTCCATTATATGGAAAGAAACCCTGAAATGTTTTCCTAAAAAAACACCATTTCTTTACGACTGAAGAAAGAAAGACATGAACATCTTGGATGACAAGGGGATGAGTACATTATCTGTAAATTTTTGTTCTTAAAGTGATGGTTACAAAAAGTTCACTTCCAGAATGAATATTTACAGATAATGTACTCACCCCCTTGTCATCCAAGATGTTCATGTCTTTTTTTCTTCAGTCGTAAAGAAATTATGTTTTTTGAGGAAAACATTTTAGGATTTCTCTCCATATAGTGGACTTCTATGGTGCCCCAGAGTTTGAACTTCCAAAATGCAGTTTAAATGCAGCTTCAAAGAGCTTTAAATGATCCCAGCTGAGGAAGAAGGGTCTTATCTAGTGAAACGATTGGTTATTTTCAAAACAAACAAACAAAAAAAAAAAACGACGATTTCTATACTTTTTAACCTCAAACACTTTTTTTTTTCTGGGTTAAGACAGTTAGGGTATGTCTCATTTTCTTCTCCAACTTAAAAAACAAATTTAGCCAGAGCAAAACAAGATGAGTGTTTGGGATTAAAAAGTATATAATTTCTACTGTTTTGCTAGATAAGACCCTTCTTTCTCAGCTGGGGTCGTTTACAACCGCATTTGGGGTTGTTTGAAGCTGCATTTAAACTGCATTTTGGAAGTTCAAACTCGGGGCACCATAGAAGTCCACTATATGGAGAGATATCCTGAAACAACTGAAGAAAGAAAGACATGAACATCTTGGATGACAAGGGGGTGAGTACATATTCTATAATTTTTTATTCTGGAAGTGAACTTCACCTTTAACCTCAGACACCTTTACCTTCATA
>NC_133372.1:37266784-37277045 GCF_049309525.1 Garra rufa
TCAGTGTCAAAAGATGGATCTCAAAATCATACAGTCTTTGTTGGAAAGGGTTCAAATACACAACAATTCTGAAAAACCAAGGAATTTGTGTGACCTGAAGGATTTTTCTGAAGAACAGCAGGCAGTTTAAATGTTCAGGACAAACAAGGGACTCATGAACAACTATCACTATGTGTTGTAACCTGGATCATTCAGGTAACAACACAGTATTAAAAATCAAGTGTATGTAAGCTTTTGAACTGGGTAAATTGTGATAAATTTAACTATTATTTTCTCTTGTGGACTATATGTAAATATATTTTATGTGAAATATCTTATTCAGGTCAGTACTAAATAAAAAATAACATGCATTTTGTATGATCCCTCTTATTTTGGTAAAATAATTAACATTTTGCAGATTCTGCAAGGTGTATATAAACAGTTTTTTTTCTACCACATTTACAAATTGTTTTTCCCTCTAGTTTTTTTCTTGTTTACTCTACAAAATTGAACTTTAACTTTGTTATGTTTATTTTTCTAGTATATGCATACCTCAATTCAGGTTTATAGTAGTTTTTTTTTAATTTTCTGTTTGTCCCTTTATTTTATTTTAGTTTTTCATTAGTTTTCGCTTTATGACTCTTGGTGTTAGTTCCGCTTTTAGTGTTTTACACTTTCATTTTATTACATTTTTAGTTCTTTTATTCAAAAAACAATTAATTAAACTATATTTTAATTCTTTAAATTTACATTAATAATAATAATAACTTTTAATTTCTGTTTTATTTAGCGTTAAATTATATCGTTTTTAAAAAATACATTATGTGTTGTTATCTTGTGCCATTGTTTTAAAAACAACATTAAAAAAGTTACCTTTAAAATATATTATATGTTAAAAACTTTGTGACCATTTTTATTTGATTTCAGTTTTTTTATTTTTATTTTTTTATTATATATAACACTAATTAAGTTATTATTATATACATTATTATTGTTATTATATAACACATTAATTAAAATACTAGCCTAATATTTCATCTACCTGACTGGAAATGATAAAAACAAAACGAATGTTGTCAAGATTCTTGGCCTGGAAATCTTTGTTCAGTTTGGCCAACCACAAAAGCCTTTTGTTCCTCAGACAGTTTCTTCTCCTTGATTTTGTATATCTTTTTGGCAGTGTATATACTTCAATCTTTTCCTGGTCCGATCAATAAGTACAGCCCAAAACCTGACAATAATTGACAATTTTTGCGAGTTTCATCTGGTTCAGTGGCATTGCTTACGTTCAGTGCCGCCAATATGGCTGATCGATGACGTGTCATGAAAACACTTTATATTGACTTTGCAAGCTGTGGTTTTACAGTATCTTGCCCAAAACTCCCATGTAGAAAATATAGCTCAAATGTAGTCCTCTACTGGCAAAAGGTTATTTTTCTGCTTGTCAAAAGTGACGCACGTAATTTCGCGAGGGCAACAACTTGAGCTCAATTCACATCACAGACAAACAAATCTTTCACCCTAAATAGGCTGTTGAATTGCAATTAAGCTGCACAAAGCATCATATGCTGTGGACGTTTCATCAATAGGCAATTCCAGCCTCCTCTGCTGTTTTGATCTCTATAAGCCGCGAGCGCTCGGGAATTTTTCATAGAAACTTCTCATTAATGCAGCGGCCTGACCTCTCGTCTTCAGCCCTCAGCCCTTTAACTGACAGCGGAGGGTAAATAAATAATTAAAGGGCATTTTGCCGCTGTCAGTGAGATTGCATATTGCACCGTTGACATTTTGAAAACAAATCTCGGATTCATGAGCTATCACTGTGAGGGATCGGCCGAGGCTATTAGTTCGACTGACAGAAATAGACGTGAGATCGTGAAATATCGTCCTGTAATCTCACTGATTTATGAGCGTGTGTTGCCGCTTCATCGAGAACCACCACAGATTTATTGCCACTCAGGTGGAATTATTAATGAAGCTCCATTTGCCAAAGCTGACGATGCCGTCTATATGTGTGTGTGGAGGTTTATCCAGATGCTAACTAATCAAAGTGAACTCAACACAAGCTTTTCAAATGCTTTGGTCTTTCTTTAATCACTTGGCACTTCATCTGTGTCCTTTTTTAGGTTTTGCAAGCATTACTGTTACTATTGTTCATATTGTTTTGTCACAGGGATTTGCACAAACCCTTAAGTATTAAACTTTGCAGCATATGTCTATTTCTGAATTAAGTCACATGGCAAGTTAAGCAGACATAGGCTGCTATTTTTACTTTTCCTAAGTGCTTCTGTCTGGCAGATGATAAAATAGGTGGACTTTCTACATATATCTAAAAAGCAAAGAACAAAGAAGAATCAGAAAGCACCACTCATATAATGGAAATATCTAGTTTAGTTTATAATCTGTGGGAAAGTACACCTTTTTGATATTCTTGAAGAGTCTTTTGCTCACCAAAACTGCATTTATTTGATTAAATTAAAAAAGTAAATACAGTAATATTGTGAAATATTATTACAATTTTAAAAAACTGTTTTCTACATGAATATATTTTAAAATGTAATTTATTGCTGTGATCAAAGCTGAATTTTCAGCATCACTACTCCCATCTAATATGCTGATTTTAATGGATTCTTTGATGATTAGAAAGCTCAAAAGAACAGCATTTACTTTAAAAATAAATCGTTTTAAACATTAGAAATGTCTTTTGTGTCACTTTTGATCAGTTTAATGCATCCTTTCTGAAAAATATGCTGCTGAAGTGGAGAAAGAAACTTAAGGCCTTTAAATATATGCATTTTTACCATGTTTTCAGGAATAAAATGTTATATAAATCAGCATGAATAATATATGAACAAACCCCACAGTAGAAACATTTAAAATATAGCTAGAAATAAAACTGTAAGTTTTGGTGTATGCAAGTGCTGCTAAAGTAGAGAAAAAACCTCAAGGCCTTTAAAGATATGAATTTTCACCATGTTTTTAGGAATAAAATGTTATATAAATCAGCATGAATGATACATAAGCAAACCGTACAGTAAAAACCTTCAGAATATAGCTAGGAATAAAACTGTAAGTTTTGGTGTATGCAAGTGCTGCTAAAGTAGAGGAAAAAAAAAGCTCAAGGCCTTCAAAGATATGCATTTTCACCATGTTTTTAGGAATAAAATGTTATATAAATCAGCATGAATGATACATAAGCAAACCCCACAGTAAAAACCTTCAGAATATAGCTAGGAATAAAACTGTAAGTTTTGGTGTATGCAAGTGCTGCTAAAGTAGAGAAAAAACCTCAAGGCCTTTAAAGATATGAATTTTCAACATGTTTTTAGGAATAAAATGTTATATAAATCAGCATGAATGACACATGAGCAAACCGTACAGTAAAAACTTTCAGAATATAGCTAGGAATAAAACTGTAAGTTTTGGTGTTTGCAATTGCTACTAAAGTAGAGAGAAAAAAAAAAGCTCAAGGCCTTTAAAGACATGCATTTTCACCATGTTTTTAGGAATAAAAATGTTATTTAAATCAGCATGAATGATATATGAACAAACCCCACAGTAAAAACTTTCATAATATAGACAGGAGTAAAAGTCTGGTGTATGTAAGTGCTGCTGAAGTGGAGGGAAAAATAATTTAGAGAAAAAAAAAACTTTTAAATGTATTGAAGACTTAAATATATAGTCTCATTGAGTCTGAAAGTAATTGCTCACAGAGTGAGGAGATAAATTATATCTGCTGACATACACTACAACTTGAAAAATTAAATACGCTTGTACATTAAACAAGCACAATGCCATTTATAAGGCTTTAACAAGAAAGAAAGCCTTTGTGACAGTAAGTGTACTGTATTTCGCTACCTTATCCATTAAAAACACTAAAAATAAGCATCCAGTATTCGAAATGTTTATTGAAACACATTTTTGGCCAGAAACACAAGTATTTTATCAAAAACTAATAATTACATGAATTATTCTTCATAGACAGTTGTTCAGTGTAAATTCTGTTAATACATTAGAACATTTTTTAAATATAACAACATTTCAAATTATAAACTACCCAAATGAACTGATGAACAAAAAACTAAAGCAAACTTAAAAGGAAACAGTGTAGCCTGTCATACAGAACATGAATAAAGAATTCAAATGTATAGAGCAAGAAAAGAATAACATTCAAAAATGCTTTTTTATGTACAGATACAGTATGTGTGCTGATTATGTCTAGTCGCCAATATAATGGCACTATCAAATTAAAATTTGGTTTGCATTATCTCCATTAACAGCAATGCTAAGTAGGAGGTCTAATAAAATAATTTGATAAATTATGTAAATATTTGTCACTGTAACCAATAACAAAGCTGAACAAAAGGTTTCAGAAGTAAATTTCCCATATATGTTCTCTATAAACATTGGATTTCTAAACCAGTCTGGACCTGAAAGAAACTAACCGGCTCCACAGAAGCATATAAAATCATACAGTACACATCTTAAACAGTTTGTACATTATTGCCAAAAATCAATTTATTTATGGAGATTATCAATGGCATTTTACTTCTGGAACTGAATATGAATCTGAATAAGCATTACTGCTATGCTGATGTCATATGCCATAATTTGTTAAAGTTTTGGTGAAACCAAAATGTAAAACATTAATGCTCAAGTTAAAACATTAAAAATACAATTTAAAAATGATCTGTACGAGAAAAATCTGACTTAAGTACGAACATACTGTACTGTGCAATAAGACAGTGTTATGAATAAATTTAAATCATGATATATTTTAAAACCTATTTAAAGATGTTCACAGAGATTATGACAAAAGCATCCTTCGTTTCCACAATCGTACATGTTGGGCATGTTTACTGAGGTATCACCAGTTTTAGTAAGAAAGCTGGTACCGTCAATCCTATTGGTTAATTTTTGCAAGTGGTGCTCTTTTGGTCAAAGTATGTGTCATCACGCTCATCTCTCTGAGTTGTTGGGTGGTGTAGGTTGACCTGCAGGTTAGTTAAGGGATTTCAGACATCAGGCCTGGTCAGTTAGAGGTATCCGAGTGAACGCTGTTTGCTCCCTCTATAGGAGATGTCACAGAAGATGGAGTGACAGCATCATGCCAGCCACCGTTACCCTGGAAAGAGACAAGAAAAAGACCATTTGAGACGTTCAATTAAAGTCAGGATGGAAACATTAGCTGGTATTGATTTTTGAGAGTAAGGTCAGACAAGATGCTCTGTTTGTATCCTTTTTATCTAAACTGCTGAAACAAAATTCAGCTTAAGGCTAGTCTGGTTAGGCTGGTCTATTCATATAGTTTTTGGAAACTTATCAGCTAGGAAACCAGCTTAAACCAGACAAAACCAGAAACATACCAAAATATTGATATATATAATATGAATTTTGCAGTATATACTATTTTCAAACCACATTTTCAGTGTGAAAATCTTTTGAGTATCTTTGGTGTTCTTATTACTATTCTTCTTCTGCTCAGGAAGTCTATGGCAGCCAATAGAATGGTTTGCGGAAAATTATGAAATTTGGCACACAGATAGAGGACAGTCTTAACATTAACCACCGCAAGTTTGGAGTCTCTAACTCAAAATCTCTGGCGCCACCACTTGTCCAAATTTTCACTCATGTTTATGCTAATAACTTTTGAACCGTAAAATCTAGAAGGAAAATTATTTTAGAAGCTTTTTGGACACTTATCAGCTAGGAAACCAGCTTACTGTAAACCAGACAAAACCTGCAAATCACGCAACCACCATATGCAGGATTAAGCTGCTTTTTGTTTGAAAAAAACTTCTCTTACTTGTGGAAACATTAGATACATATTAATTAATTTGATTTCATTCAAACAAAAACATCTTAAACCAGCTCTTACTTGGTTTATAATGGTTTTCCAGCCTGACCAAACCAGGCTGGTTTAAGCTGGATTTTGTTTTAACATGGCAAACAACAGTTTAGATTAAAAAAACAGAAACAGAACAAAAAAATCAGTCAGTAAGACAAAATATGTATTTTTACATATCAAAATATTAGTTAATAATATGAATTATTTTGCAGTATATACTATTTTCAACCCACATTTTCAGTGGAAAAATCTTTGAGTATCTTTGCCGTTCTTATTGCTATTCTTCTTCTGTTCAGAAAGTCTATGGCAGCCAATAGAATGGCTTGCCGGAAAAATTATGAAATTTGGCACACAGATAGAGGGCAGTCTTAACATTAACCACTGTAAGTTTGGAGTCTCTAACTCAAACTCTCTGGCGCCACCACTTATCCATATTTTCACTCATGTTTATACTAATAACTTTTGAACCGTAAGATCTAGAAGGAAAATTATTTTTTTCTGTCAATCCTTGGCTCATGCCGAGTCGAATGAACACCAACATTTAAAAATCGTAAGGTTTAGTTTTTGCTGTTTTTAAAGTAAAAAAAAACAAACAAAATTTTTTGACTCGTCCTAGACGGTTTGTCTGATTTTCACCAAAATTAGCTGAGATCATCTTGAGACCATGCTGGCAAAATATCTTTGGCGTTCTTATTACTATTCTTCTTCTGTTCAGAAAGTCTATGGCAGGCCATAGACGGGAAAATTGCGGGAAAATTGTGAAATTTGGCACACAGATAGAGGACAGTCTTAACATTAACCACCGCAAGTTTGGAGTCTCTAACTCAAACTCTCTAGCGCCACCACTTTGGCCAAATTTCACTCATGTTTATGCTAATAACTTTTGAACCATAAGATCTAGAAGGAAAATCTTTTTTTTTTTCTCCCAATCCTTGGCTCATGCTGAACACCAAATTTTAAAAATCGAAAAGTTTAGTTTTTTTGCAATTTGTAATAGTTCGTAAAACCTACTTTTTCGAATTCATCCTAGACACTTTGTCTAATTTTTACCAAAATTAGCTCAGATCATCTTGAGACCATGCTGGCAAAATGTCTTTTGCGTTCTTATTACTATTCTTCTTCCGCTCAGGAAGTCTATGGCAGCAAGAAACGCTTGCGGGAAAGTTATGAAATTTGGCACATTGATAGAGAACAGTTTCAACATTAACCACAGCAAGTTTGGAGTTTCTAATTTAAACTCTCTAGGGCCACTTGTCCAAAGTTTCACTCATGTTTATGCTAATAATTTTTGAACCATAAGATAAGGAAAATTCTTTTGTTTTCTCTCAATCCTTGAATCCCCAGTCGAATGAACACCAACATTTAAAAATCGTAACGTTTCGTTTTTTTGCTACTTTTAATAGTTAAAAAAACTACTTTTTTGAACTTGTCCTAGACGGTTTATCTAATTTTCACCAAAATTGGCTCAGATCATCTTGGGACCATGCTGGCTAAAAGTTATGAAATTCAAATTGATGAGCTACCTACCTTTTACATATAACTACTGAGCCATTTGGACAAAAATCACAACACTGGTTTCTTTAGATTTGGTGCAGCATGCCGAACCATACCCTATTTTCCCATGTCAGCCATTTTGGGTGTTTGAATTTTATCTTGGTGAACTCATTGGTGTATCGCTACGAAACTCTGTGTGTGTCTTCGACACCATGCCCTGATAGTACTCAAAAAGTTTGGGGGCAAAAGTTATAGAGAAATTTCAAAAAATGCTAATAACAGTTGATTAAATTGGCCTATTGTATTTAAAGATCTCAATATATTCTTTGGGTCATGCCGAGAACATCGATACCAATTATGCCAAAATTGGCCGAACTTCCTGTTCACCATTTTGATTAATGTTCAAAACCTACTTTTCGAACTCCTCCTAGACTATTGGTCCGATATTCACCAAATTTGACTCTAATCATCTTGAATGTTTGATATCGAAATACGAAATGGTTTTCGTTTATCACATCAACAAATTTGCTGGAAACCTGCATCTGAGGCTGTATCTCTGCAAAGCTTTGACATATTGACACTAAACTTTCTATCTGCAATTGTTAAAATAATATTTTGAACTCCTCCAGAACAGTTCAACCGATTTTCACTAAAATCGACTCAGATCATCTTCAGACTGTGCTGGCACAATGTTATGGATTCTGTGTCAATAGACAAACCCGTTTTTGTATAGCAATGCAACAAATTTGAGCCATGATGCTAAAATGACTCTGATGCTTTATCTCAAAAAGCCTAAAATCTCAAACTTGACAGGTGCATGAAAAAACTATGTTTTTGCCTGCAGTGTCTTCCCCTAATTCCTGCTTGCAGTTATATTTTTATAATTATTTTGGTATTATTTTAAGATATTTTTATTCTTTTTTGATATTTTAACTGGAAAACAACACCAATTAAAAAACTTGTTTAGAAATCATTGTTTCTGAAGTGTGGCTAACATTATGTCATGTTTGTGTAAATGTCAGTAAGTATCCATGATATCTGAAGCTATTCGTACTGCCCTTTACTTCTCTTTGTGATACGGCTACGGATGATTGTTTTCAGTATTAGAGAGTCGACATGGCTGCCTCAATAGATAAATGAACCTTTAACGCCGTGACTCCAGATCGACTCTATTATAAAGCGTGTCTTATCAGACCTCATCTGGGAAGACACTATTCACATCTGTACAAAGCTGCAGGCAATTCCAGTTTCATATTTTATTATAGTGATAAGCAAATGGACTGCAAATTCGTTCAGAGAGAGAGAGAGAGAGAACGAGAGAGAGAGCGTGGTTCAATAAGAAGGCAGATATATACTGCCAAGAGCCGTGCATGTCCTTGTGTTATTAGATGCATTTTGGAAAATGGAAATAGAATGCATTTGCTTTCTATCCCAGCAAACAGGCCCGTGTGCATGGGTGAATATTAATATGAATCCATACGTTTATCTTTGCCTTTTCACAGAAGCGCATCACCTCTCCCAGACTTAATCTCAGCTGTCGTCTTTGTCGGCTCATGGAGCGACGGTTTGATCACACAACGCCTGTCTGAATGACTCCAGGAGACCTGCTGCGAAGAGATTATTGCCTTCCACTACATGAGACGGCGCGTGTGTGTGTATTGCATATGTGTGTCACTTATATTTGGACTCTAATGCACTTTTGGTGTGGATTTGAGTGTGGCTGACATCAGAATTTAGTTTGAAGGGACAAAGCATTCTCATCTGCATTTGCATGTTTTCTGGCTAAAACGTTTTGTTTTGTTTCTCTGTCAAGCTTACATTCAAGCCATGAGGGCTGTAAAGTGGGTTTCCCCGCAGACCATCGCTGTAAGCCAACGATTGACCGATGGCGTGACGTATGGAGTCTCCCTGTAGAGAGAAAAATAGAAGATTCAGTGTAAGAGAGTCATAAATACTGTACACCATTAAAACCAAAAGGAAACAGCATTTACCACACATTTAACCTCCATAATGAAACATATTTCAGAGCAAACCTAATTATTTATTGGAAAATAATGAAGATTAAGATTTGACTGGCTAGATATTAATTAGCTGAAGTATACTTTCATATCTAATATTTTCTATCTATCTATATCACACATTTTAGTATTAGATACTAAGATACTATTATCATTTTTATTAATTAGGTAATCAAATTTATTATTATTATTATATATTATTATATATATTATTATTTATTTATTATATATTTTCTGTTTCCTAATTAATTTTAGTTGAAGTTTTAGTTATTTTGTTATGTTATGTCTATAGTTTTTATTAATTTGTAACTTTTAGTTTGAATTATTTTAGTACATATTTTAGTAGTTAAACTAAATGAAAATGAAAAATGTTGCCCTGACAACTAGCTTTACTTTATTTCTGGTAATGTTTATTTTTATTTCAAGTGACTTTTTTAATTTTTTTCAATAAGTTTCAATTGACTATAATAACCTTGTTATACACTACCATTCAAAAGTTTATGGTCAGTAAGATTGTATTTTTTTTTAAAGAAATTAATAGTTTTATGCTATTGCATTAAACTGATAAAAAGTGGCAGTAAAGACATTTATATTTTTGCAAAAAAACAAATAAATGTTGTTCTTTTGAACTTTAAAAAAGATTTTTTTAAATAAATGTTGTTCTTTTGAACTTTCTATTCATCAGAGAATCCTAAAATAAAAATAAAAATGTATCACGGTTTCCACAAAAAAATTAAGCAACAACTGTTTTCAACATTGACAATAATTAAAAACGTTTCTTGAGCAGCAAATCAGCATATTAGAATGATTTCTGAAGGATCATGTGACCCTAAAGACTGAAGTAATGATGCTGAAAATCAAGAAATTACATTTTAAAATATATTGCAAGATATATTTTTTAAAAGCTGTTATTTTAAATTGT
>NC_133372.1:37277545-37297395 GCF_049309525.1 Garra rufa
AAATTAATGTTTTTGTCTGCTAACCATTTCTTCACCACTTTTGCTGTGTGTTTTGGGTCGTTGTCGTGCTGAAATGTCCACTGGTGACCAAGGCCAAGTTTCTCTACAGACTGTCTGATGTTGTTGTTGAGAATTTTGATGTATTGTTCCTTTTTCATGGTGCCGTTTGTTGAGTTGATTGAAACAGCTCTTCCCAATGAATCAGGGTAATTAGGATGCTTTAGAACAGCTTGGACTATTTGGAATGGTATAGAACTTTGGACTGTGACAGTATGCAAAGGGTATGAATAATTTTGGACATACCACTTTTTTATGTAAATAAAAGCTGAGAAATATTTTTTTTTTCACATTCCAGGAGAAGCCTGTGTCATTTCTGGTCAAAAAAAAAAAACTTGCTGGTTGAAGTAACTTTAAGTCAGAATTTGCCAGGGGTATGAATAATTTCGGGCTTGTATATATGTGCGTGTGTGTGTGTTTGAGATATATGAGCAATATCACATGACTTGCAGTACGATATGGTTACATATATCAGTAAAGCTGTGATTGTCACACCCCCGGACTTTCTTGTTGGTTTCTCCCATTTTCCCCCGCAGTTCTGAGTGTTTTTGGTTTCTCCCTCATTGTCTGCACCTGTGTGTGTAATTAGTCTGTCTATTTAAGGTGTGTGTTTTCCCCTGTACTCTTGTCGGTCTTTGATGTTATATGGATGTTTTCCCCTGGTGTTCCTGTGTCTACCTGTATTCCGTTGGATTTATTAAATATACATCTTTTTAATACGTCGTTGTTCGTGTGTTCCTGCCTATCCGTGACAGAAAGACAGACCGAAACAGTTTTTTTTTTGCGTATTCCACCCCGTTTTGTTTATCGTTCTGTTTTTCAGTCTTTTTGTTTCCAAAGTGTTTTCCCCCATGGATTCCTTCCTCCGTCCTGAATTCATCCTCCTCCGGCTGAAGCAGGGGGATTTACTGCTCGAGGGTTACACGTTGATGTTCCAGCTCGTAGCTAATACCACCAGCTATCCGGACGCGTCGTCCGAGGATGGCCCTCGAGCGGACTTCGCCGCGTTTGTGGAGTGGACACTGGCACCAGAGCCCAGTCAGCCACCCCGACCCGCAGAGTACGAGCCCTTCGTAGACGGGAAGCCCGAGCCAGGAGCGACAGTAGTATGGAGCGCCAATGGGTTCAAAACTTCCGACCAGGTGCGAGAGCCTGCCTTTACATCTGCGCCGGTGGAGTGCTTCGTGGAACAAGAGAGGGCGGTAGAGAGCCCTTCCCACTGCACCACCACTGGGGGTGAGCATGAACAAGACTCTGGGGACTTAATTGACTGTTTTACGGATATACCTGTCTGCCTGGATTTCCCACCCACCCTCCCTTTTCTGTCTATACCTGAATCTCCGCTGGTTACGTCCAGCCGTCCTGTATCTCCGCTGGTTCCGCCCAGCCGTCCTGTATCTCCGCTGGTTCCGCCCAGCCTTCCTGAATCCCCGTTGTCTGCTAACTGTCCCCTTGCTCACCCTCAGCCCACCATCTGTGTGGTGGGTTCGCCGTGGGTCTGCCAGTATCCATCGGTGTCATGGCTGGAGGTTCCCTCACCATCGCCTCCAGCCTCAGAGTCCTGGACTCCGCCTCGGCCCTCCGACCCTGCGGCTCCACCCCGGCTCTCTGCTCCCTCGTCTCCGCCGTCGCCCGTCGGTCCACCAGCTCCACCGGGCTCCATCGTCTCTCCGGCTCCGCCCTGGTCAGTCGTCGCCCCACCTTCGCCTCTGGACTATACTCCTCCGGCTGTGCCTCGTCGCTCCGTCCCACCGGCTTGGTGGACCTCCTCCCTCCCGCGGGCACAGCCTCGTCGCTCTGGCTCTGCCGCGGACCTCCGGATCTCCATCTCCGCCTTGGTCGCCAGAGCCTTGGGTTCCGCCTTGGCCCTCCGGATCCGCGGTGTCACCCAAGATTTTCGGCTTTCCATCTCCGCCTCGGGCTCTCCCACCAACTGCTCCGCCTCCGTCGGTCGGCCCCATGGACTCGTCAGCCTCTCCTCCACCATGGCTCCTCCCTCCGTCGGCTCCACCTTGGAATCCCATCATGGCTGAGTTCTGGGTCCCACCTGGCTCCTCCTGCTCCAGCCCCTTCCTGTCACCTCCTTGGCTCCTCCCTCCGTCACCACCCTGGACTCCATCTTGTGCCCTCCTCCTGGAAGTCCGTCCTCCACCTAAGCCCCCTCCTAAAGACTTTGTACTGTTTCCTTTTGTCTGTTTGTCGGCACGAGGACGTGCCTTCCGGGAGGGGGAGGTAATGTCACACCCCCGGACTTTCTTGTTGGTTTCTCCCATTTTTTTTTTTCCCCCCGCAGTTCTGAGTGTTTTTGGTTTCTCCCTCATTGTCTGCACCTGTGTGTGTAATTAGTCTGTCTATTTAAGGTGTGTGTTTTCCCCTGTACTCTTGTCGGTCTTTGTTATATGGATGTTTTCCCCTGGTGTTTCTGTGTCTACCTGTATTCCGTTGGATTTATTAAATGCACGTCTTTTTATTACGTCGTTGTTCGTGTGTTCCTGCCTATCCGTGACAGTGATTCAGCAGTAGGCCAAGTACTGGTTATTACATACCATATAATATACAGTTTATTATATATGTATATACAGTGGTGGGCAAAATTATTAAAACAGTAGTATTTTTCACCAGCTAAAAGTGGTTTTAAGTCAGTTATGCCTATCTTTTGCTGTAATGTGTCAATAGGAAATATCAGTTTACATTTCCAAACATTCATTTTGCCATTAATTGTAATTCTGTGAGATTTGTTTGCACAAATAGTCTGACAACAGCTAGTGCTGCTCATTATCATCCAGTCTGTCTGAAATGACATGAAGAAACAGAATAAACTAAGACAGACTAAATCCAGAAGAACTGTGGCAATGTCTCCAAGATGCTTTAAGAAACCTACCTGCAAAGCTACATTACTGTTAAAAGTTTTAGACACTTGTGTAAAAATGCTGTAGAATGAGGATACTGTCAGAAATAATGTCATAAATAGAATTCACTTCTGTTAACTAAATTAAATTAACATTTGGTGTAACCATCCTTTGTGCTAAAAGCAGCTTTTTCCCTAGGTGCCCTAGTTTTTCAGGTAGCTTTGCATGTAGGTTTATTGAAGCATCTTGGAGACATTGCCACAGTTCTTCTGGATTTAGTCTGTCTCAGTTTGTTCTGTTTCTTCCAGACAGACTGGATTATGACCAGATCTCTGTGTGGCACACTGGCTGTTGTCAGACTCCTTGGGTCTCATTGGATTTTTACAATTAATGGCAAAATGAAGGGTTGAAAATGCAAAGTGATATTTCCTACTGACACACTACAGTAAAAGATAGAAATAACTTCCTTAAAACCATTTTTAGCTGATGAAAGTACTAGTATTCTAATCATTTTGGCCACCACTGTATATGCCGTTCATTATTGATTATTATTGGTTCAATTAATTAAATGCAGTTTTTGTATTATTGATTATTATATACAGTATTACAGTTATATACAATATAACATTATAAAATTGTGCCCTCAGCCAAAACTATTTGCTCTGGAACAAATAATAGTTTAATGAGACCAAAGACTGCTTGTTAGATTTTCCCAAAACAAATTATATCTCATGTTTAACCACTATAGAGACATCAGAGTCAGCAGCAAATTCCAGAAGATCTGGCCGAGGTAAGGCTGCTCTCAGTGAGGTTCATGAGAGCTGAATAACCGATGACGCCCTTGAACTCACATCTCCAAAAACATTAAAGCAAATGTTTAAAATAAACGTTATCTTTATTAACACACAGCATATTCGAAGTCTAAACAACTACATTCTTGCCTAAAATACTCGGAAAACTACATTCTGTGACACAAAACAGTGTTACTTAAAAATAGAATGGATTTGGGCATTCTTCATGACACCCGCTGTGAGAAATACTGCAAGCTGAGTGATACAAATGTTAAAATGGTCGGAGTGTGTATATACTCACACAAACACACATGCAAATGTGTAAGAGTAAATGTAAGCGCATGAAATCTGATATCTCAATGCTCGTTCAGAAAATAACATGACATTTAAATGCTACAAGCACTATTGTTCTTTAATTGAGGCTTGTTAAAAAAAAAATGACACAAAAGAGAAACACGTGGATTAGGAAGTGAAAAGTTAATTTGCTGAAACCTGGCATCCTTTTGTGAAAGCTGTTGATTTTCTTTGATGATATATTCCCTAAACAATATGATTGTTCTGAAGCTATCTGCAACACAAAGAGCTTTTTTGCAGAGCTAAATATTAGCTTTGCATTGAATTATATTGTTGTGCTTGTAACTCATTGTCAATTAATGAAGAACACATAATAGCTATAAGCACGTTTTCTCTGCGTAAATGTTTTGCTTCAGCCCAATTTTGTAGCAATTGCACGAACAATCGACTGTGGCCTTCAAATGGCATTTAGAGCTGGCTTTTATTTACCTCATGTATAAACAGTAATTACACCTCACCACTTCTCCAAACAACTGCGTGGGCGAAGATTCAATACCAATCTAAGTAAATAAATAAATATTATTAGATAAATAACTCGGAACAAAACAGAATACTGAATAAAGAGACATATTTATTACTAAGTTTTAACATTTTAGTCAAACTGGCACACACAACAAAACGCTGTTTGTGCTTCTTTCGTTATTCATTTGGTCATTTTTTATTTTCTGTCTGAAAAAAACACACATTAATCATAGATGGTGTAAATCTGACAGAGTAGCACTGCATAGATGTATGTAGGAGGACTTCACACAGCTTGTGTTTCAGCTGAGTGCTCAAAGTTGCCAACATGTTATTCATGAGATCTACAGCTCACAGTGCGCTGAACTGCACGCACGGCAGCCATGCGGCGGATAACTCTTATTGATAATGTAATCCTTTAGAGGTCAGAAACATGCATCAAGGCTGGGAGAGCTGCTGTATCCATCATGCAAGCTCCTCAGATAAATGATCTAAGAGAGAAGCTCGCTCTAATGACTGCTTATAATGGGAGATCCTGGTAGAGAATACATGGGTTGACTTTTACATTTCAGGTACATTTACAAAAACACAACTTTAAAGGAATGTTTCAGGTTAAATGCAAATCAGTGTGATCTTATTAGTAATTAGGGATGCAATGAAATGAAAATTCTTGGGCAAAACCGAAGAAGAACAAAATTAAACACTGGGCTGAAGGCCGATTACAGAACATGGTTTTTCATTTTTGTTTTCCTCATGTATTTTGCAATGTTTTTTCACCATTGCATAAATTAAATAGCCAAAATGTGCATTTTGTCTTGCTTTTCAAAAAAAAAAAAAAAAAATTCTATTACAAAACAACAATTTAATAATATTTACTTAATTTACTTGAAGATTTTGAACATTATAGCCTACCAACAAAACACAATTAAACTTAAAATTAATAAGTTGTGTCACGTCATTGGTCAGTATAATTTATTCGGCCTTTTCACTTATTTTTTAGCTTAGAATAATTTTGATTGCCGAACATTCGGTGCACCCCTATTAGTAATCAAAGGTACCATTTTGTATGTTACATATTGACTTGTCACGATTCCTTGATTCAATCTGAGTACTTGATTATACATAAAACTTGATTGGGTTTATTATAACGTTATCTGGGAACACAGGAGAATTCATTATCTGGTTACATGTTTTGATGTCCACATATTCAAGAAATTTCAGTGGTTGTAGAATTTCTGTCGTGAAGAAATAGCCAAATATTAAAGATTAAGTTGACATTTGAATTAAATGTTGTTTAGTTAAAGTTTCGATTGCACAGGCATTTGATATAATGCATAATGTATGTTAGTTCCATTGTTTATAATTCCTTATGTATTTTCACAGTTTTGTTCAATAAAACTGTATGGTTACTTGCTTTTGATATTTTATTTGAACCAATTATTATTGCCTCGCTGTATTTTAAATAATTTTATGTGCTATTGTTTGCTTAGGTCTATTTTAATTACCTCAAAAATGTATTATAATTATACGACTACTCGATTAATCATCAGAATAATTGACTGATTACTCGATTAACAAAATAATTGTTAGTGAAAGCCCTAATTGACTTTATAGAATATGTTTACGAATCAATTTAGGTTTATAGAATATTAAATTATTGGAATTAATTAGTGCTGTCAAATGATTAATCACGATTAATCACATCCAAAATAAAAGTTTTTGTGTACATAATATATGTGTGCGCTGTGTATATTTATTATGTATATGTAAATACACACACATACAGTATATATTTTGAAAATATCTACATGTATTTACATGAATATATTTATGCATTTATATCAATTATTAATATATTTAATATAGAAACATACATTTTTTCTTAAATATATACATGCATGTGCATGTCTTATATATACATAATAATATACACACACATATATTATATGAACAAAAACTTATATTTTGGATGCAATTAATTGCGATTAATTGTTTGACAGCACTAGAATTAATATGTTGAATTTTCTGTATTTAATTTAAATCTTTGGATTAAATTAATTAAGGGGTATATATTTAAACAATAACTTGTTTTGCTTCTGAATAAATAAGTGTTTTTGAACAAATCAGTTGAATTAACAATTCAATGACTCACTCATAAAGATGATCACTTGTTTTGCTCCTGAATGAATCAGCATTTTGAGTGAATCATTTGAATGAATAATTCATTGATTCAAATCACTCTTACTTTCGAGTCACTCTAACTTAACGCCCTCTACTGGCATAATAATGTAACCTGCAGAAAAATACCCACCACTAATACACAGATTGACAGTCTAAAATGCGAATGTTGAAATTTTATGGACAATGGCTGTAACATGCTGTCAGTCACCACAGAAAATAATTTTCACTTGTCTATCAGTTTGTAAAAATAAACTGACAGATATGTGCTTATGGAATGGAAGCTTTTATCACATATTGACTCAGAGTTTGGATTATGCTTTTTTTATATATTTGTTGTTTTATAAAGTAAAAAAAAAGAATACTGTTTCAGGTTGAATTTAAAGAATTTTCACTATATTGATTGCAAGTTCAAAATCCAACTGCAAAAAGGTTAGACGTTACAACAGTAATGTTTTTTCCCATTCCTTTTTTGGAGATAAGTAATTAAACACACTCTGTACTCCAAACTCCAAAGAAGTTTTTGCATCTCACAAATGTTTTGTTTGCTTCTTCACCTTTATTTTCCATCTCCGACATACTGGGAAAACACAAATGGAACTCATTAACTGCAAAGCCAAAGGTCCTCGAGCAGTCGGCACTCTCCTACTCTTCTGTTTTGTACAGTAATCTAAAAGTGTACAGTAATCCAGGGAGTGGGAAAAGGTCAGTATGTGAGCGGGAGCCGTCGCAAAGCCCGAGGCTCCAGACAGAGGGATTAGTCATCGCTATATGAGAGCGAAAACGAGCGAGGGAGACAGATTCGGCAGCTTGTTTAAGATGAGTGGGGGGGGGGTTTGGGGGGGGGGGGTTTGGGGACAGGGGAGATAGCACCGAGAGCGAGACAGAGAATGGAAGAGAATTAGAGTGATGGACTTGCCGGCCTGCTTAATTAAGGTGGATGAGTGCAGAGATATGATACAAGCCTCCAGCAAACTGAAATCCTATTTCACACAACTTACAAAACAATTCACTCACTTTTTCTCTCACTCTCTGGTACTTTAATAGAGCTTCTATGCATTAGTGCAGTTGAGTTCGGTACATTTAATTTACCATCTTAATAAATGTTCCAGCTCACATTGCCCACATTTAATCAGCGCTCATTACTCAGAAGAAAAAATATTTATTTTCATAACATTTAATATAATAATTTATATGATCCACATCTAAATCTAGAGGCTGAAACAGCTATATAGTTTCTAGGCATTCTTTTGAGCTCTAACATCTACTGAAAAACACCAAAACTACTGAAATTATTTCGTTAAATGAAGATATCTGAAATACACATTGTAAACATTTCAAAACTTAGAAATGTTGCCTTTGCAACAAACTGAAAGAAAATAAATTATGCCGAAATACTAAAATTACCAAAACTAAAACTGAAATAAATATAAATTTAACGGAGACGCTGCAGGCAAAACACAGTTTTTTCATGCACCGGACAAGTTTGAGCTTTTGGGCTTTTTTGTGTTTCATAAGTGTTTTTTTAGACTAGAGGAAAGAAAACTACGGTGCCCGCCAGGGGACACCTTCGGTTCACTTATGTTTGTCGTGGCCACGAGATATTAATTCGTGGGAACGTAATATTATGTCGTGGCCACGACATAATATGACGTTCCCACGAGTTAATATGACGTTCCCACGAATTAATATCTCGTGGCCATGACATAATATCACGTTCCCACGAGTTTATATCTCGTGGCCACGACAAACATAAGTGAACCGAAGGTGTCCCCTGGCGGGCACCGTAGAAAACACCCAAAAGACACTGTTAAGTGTTTCTTTTATAGCATTTTATCTATTTGTGTCAATAGATTTCAATTACAATCCATATTTTTAAAGACTGTTTTCTCAAAATGAGTTTTTTTCTCCTACACTGAGCCATAAATCTCCACTTCAGTAACACTTACACACACCAAGCTTTACATTTTTATTCCTGTCGATATTCTGAAGGTTTTTACAGAGGGATTTGTTGATATATAATTAGCTTGATTTTATACAACATTTTATTCTCCCAAAATTGTAAAAAATAAATACATTGAATTAAGGAGTGACAATATGAAGTACCCAAAATCCCCTCTCTAAAAACATTCGACTCTAATTTGTCAAAAAAATTAAACAAAAAGTTTGAAACTGACTTCATCCAGTGTTTTTGTATGCAAATTAGAGCATATTTCATTAAATTATGCCTCATTTGTATATGTAAAACTTACATTTTAGAAAACTTATAATACAAAAAATGTTTGCAATTATCAATGTAATCAATCATCTGGGTAAGTAAGATGATAACTATTAGTTAATTTTTTTTACCCTATATTCACCTGCAGTCTCTCGCCTAGTAAAATTGCCAATTCACTTTTTTTTTTAAAATAGGCTACATATTAGTATATTAAATAATACTTAAATAACACTTTTCAGAAAACAGCTAAGCCACTGTATACTGAAAAATACTTTTAGTTTATTGCTCTCAAACACTGTAAAAGACAAAGTGAAAAATGGTTATAATTCTCTAGTTTATTCCTGAGTGCATTGGCAAATCGGGGTCAATCATATTGTTAAAACACTGTAACAATATCCTTGACTAAATTCCACCATTTATGTTCCCTCTGAGAGAACAGTGAGAGCTGTGTTTGTTACACTGCAGCATATTTCATGCGAGTGAGCAAGAGTTTCAGTGTGTTCCTGGCCTGCCAAAAGGTCAGTTTAATTCTCCTTGAGAAATCTGTGATTAATGTCCTCTTCCCTGTATTGGTTTTTCGGCGACCTTTCCTGTCCTATTTCGGGAACTTACAAAATTAATCCTATATTTAGTGGCCTATTAATAAAGAACAATATCTTGCAACATTTATGTGCTTCGGTAAAGCTACTCATGCTCATGACTGGCATTTCAACCAATGGAAAATGCATTTGCATTTTCTGTGCAACAACATGTTTGCATTGATATTTCAATGTAGGAAAGTAAAGTAAGATGAATGTTGAGTTTTGTGGGCTGAAAAAATGACTTCGATCATTACCATCTGGTTAGTGTTCTCATGACACTCAATACTGTACAAAGGTTGTTCAACACAAATAACTGTGGGAGTTGTTGGACATATGGTAAAAGCTTTTTATTGTTATTCTGATGTTTATATGGAACAAAACCATTATATTGTTGGAAAAAAGCATCTTAACCTCCTGTATGTATTTCGGTCTAAAAAATATTTTGCCACTCTTTCTGTGTTACCAAGAACTGTTGCGTGAGCAATTCAAATAGTCTCATAGTGCCTACTGCGAATTTCGTGTACCATGTGTAATAATACATCAAATTCCTCTGAAAAGAAGAAACATTCTTGTAGTTCTAGTTTTCCATTTGGAAAGAACAAGAGTTATTTTGGGATGCTACTATGAGATGAAATCTCAGTTCTAAACAGTTTCCTTTGTATTTTTTGTGCTTTTCCTTTCTTGCATATATATTTCTTTATAGTTCAGAATTTTTTGCACAAAAATATTCTTCTATACAAAGGAACTTTGACACATCAAGCAGCTATACTCATTCTCAATCCACAGAAATGTATATGTATAGATAGATAGGCATGTCTATTTATATAGATGCTACAGCAGTGAATAATTACAAAAACATAAATAGAACAAAAGTCTGCTTTATAATTATACTGCAAAAGTGTAAAAAATATATAAGTACAAGCACATACGCACAAATTTTGGACTGAAGGTGCATTGCTGATACTATAATCTAATAAAGTTTTTAAACCATGTATCTGTGCACAACCCAGCAATTTTTGTGCCAAGATCAGTCTTTGTGTTCTATTATCACCCACAGCTATGTTAACATCACATATAGTTAAAACGTGAAGAGATTTTAATGCATCTAATGAACAGAAACAAACATAATGTCTATACTAAATGACTGTAAACTGAAGTGGAAGCTGTTTATTGATTTTCTGCGCTTGGCAGACCACGCTAACACTGAGGCAGAGCACTTTACTGCACCGGTTGAAGCACTGCATATTCACTTAATAGATTCCAGGTAAAACACTTCTAAAATTGTCATTTTTAGAGAGTGAGTTTCAGTGTGTACAATGGCAAGTGTTAATTATTAAACCCACCGAGCAACATGCTGAAAAGCATCTCAAAACACCTTAGTTGCACAGCATTGTAAAGTAAAATGCCATGCTCTTATTTGTCATTTTGGATTTAATCATATTAATTATAGCAACCTATCAGTCTGTGACATCCCTTAGGCTGTGTAAAAGGCATCCATAGAAATATCAGAACACTTTTCCATAAGCCCTCCACAGCTCATGCTTTTGGACATGCGGTAATAGTATTGTCATAACAAAGCAATATCACACACTCACTCAGTGAGCAGCAATGTCCATGACATGTGTCACAATTCATGGCAGGGCCACTAACATTGCATGTCAAGGCAGATTGCTTAGAGAGCTCTCTAATGTATTTTGGCCTCTGAGTTTCACTTCACTCGACTGAACCTTTGACATTTGGAGAAAAGTAGATCTGCAGCTCCCTTACCAGTAGGCGTACCAACACATGCTCATATTTATTTAAACAGGACCAAGAATAAGGATATTACAAATTAATGGAATTTCACAATGCATTTTCTGCTGTACTATTAGAGCTTTTATCTTGTGCTTTTAATCTGAATTTAGAACAAAGCTAAATCAATATGAGCAAATCACACGCCATATAAAAAAAGAGAATCCTGATCATCTTTTTCTCTTTAACACGTCCAGACATAACTAGGTCGTTTTTGATAAAAAGGAACAATGTATGCTTGAGGAATCAGAAGAGATGTGATGTAGAAGAACGTCTCATTAATACTAGTTAGCAGCACTACTTTAATCTTAAGTTCTGACTTTCTTTTATCACAGTTTAAAACTGAACTTCTACACTTAGAAAACACATTTGCGAATATCTGCACACAAATTGCAGTCGTGTCAATTTTTGCGAGTGATGCGTGACTTTGCATTCAAGTTTGTTCAATTTCAAACACTTTTAAACTTTTTAGCAATACAAAGCTGACTGGTTCGAAAGTGACCACTGTGTAGTAAGTATATAAGCAGTATAATATGTAGAATACTATGTGAAATACTGTATAGTATCCAATTTAGCAGAAAAGTAACTGCTATAAGGAAATAGCGAAGAATAACATGCAGTAAACAGTAAAACTGTTTGCATTACAAACTAATGTGTTCATAATTAAGATAATACATTAAAATAATATGGTAAGACACATCAATTTTCAATATAAAGCAGCAAAACAAGCTGTTTTGTACGGCTAAAAACGGCTCTGGATGCAAACCAGAAGCCAGACCCATAAAATTCACAAATGGCTGCGCCCGCTCTTATGGAAACGTAATGACTCTTCTTTGAAAACAACTCCGAGACCATTGAAGACACAAGACAATTGAATGCAAAATCCAATTTTCAGAGGTTAAAAAGGTGATTTAAATGTGATGTGACACCATCTCCTTTCATTACCCTGCTGAAAAAAAAACTGATAAAACCAGCCTAGTTGGCTGGTCTTAGCTGGTTTAAGCTGGAAGTACCTGATTTTAGCTGGTCTCCCAGCCTGGCCAGACTGGTCAGGCTGGTCTTAGCTGGTTTAAGCTGGAAGTAGCTGGTTTTAGCTGGTCTCCCAGCCTGGCCAGGCTCATCTGGCTGGTTTTAGCTGGTGGTCTCCCAGTCTCCCAGTGGTCTCCCAGTCTGACCAGCTAAGGAATGTGGCCAAAACCACTCTGAAAATCAGCCTGCTGACCAGCTAAAACCAGCCTGGTTGACTAGGTAAAACAAGCCAACCAGCCTAGGCTTGTTTTAGCTGTTTTTTTTCACATGGTACTTAAATTGAGCGGGTCATTTTAATTTACAGACCTACAGTAGAAGCAATATTGCTTTTATAGAGCAGTTCTATAAAAACGAAAGGTAATATTAAGGAACTTACATTTTAGATACAATATTTGCTCTGCCAACAAAAATAATCCCAGAGTCAAGGCAAATAAGAGGCAGTTAGGTCACGATTTGCTCAGTTACCTGAATGCACGATACTTGGATGTAAACAGCAGCATGGATTGCATGGTTATTGCACTACTGAATCATTGTTCTGCTAATTTATGCCGTCTAAACCACGGAAAAATGTGTGGAAGATGCTAAATCATATAGAGAAGGATTTAGTAAGCAGGAAAGGGTGCAATATTTTGACAAACTAAAGTTAATAGGTGGTAAAGATACATAGCAGTATTAATACAGATATTAGCCTAATATTTCACCTACCTAAATGGAAATAATAAGCACAAACAGGAATGTTGTCAAGATTCTTGCCCTGGAAATCCTGATTTAGTTTGGCCCACCACAAACGCCTTTTGTTCCTCAGACAGGTTTTTGCACTCTTCTAAACCATGGAAAAAAACTTGTGGAAGCTGCTAAATTATACAGTGAAGAACTTAGTAAGCAGGAAAGGGTGCAATATTTTGACAAACTAAAGTTAATAGGTGGTAAAGATATGTATGAGCAGTATTAATTAAGATATTTGCCTAATAGTTCACCTACCTGACCGAAAATCATAAGCACAAATAAGAATGCCATCATGAGTCTTGCCCTGGAAATCCTGATTCAGTTTGGCCAACCACAAACCCCTTTTGTTCCTCAGACAGGTTTTTGCACTCTTCTCCCTAATTTGTTATAACATTTGGGAGTCTATAGTACTCCAAATGTTTTTCCCAGTCCGACCAAGTAGTACAGCCCAAAACATGTCAATAATCATTTTCAGCAGCAATAATCGGCAAAATATGCGAGTTTTGTTCGTTTCACACAGCAGTCGAGTTTAGTTCCTGAATGAGCTTGTTTTCAAACGAATCGTTTGGCTCAGTGTCATTCAAAATACAGTGGACTGCTTTCTTTCTTGAATGAATCAGTGTTTTCGAACGAATCGTTTGAGTGAATTATGATTCAATCAAAAAGGCGGTCCTTTACCACCACCTATACTGTTGTAACCATGTTACACCCTGAATGGTATGCCATTAAATGTTGAGATAATATCCAACTAAACGAAACTAAAGTTAACTAAACTTAGAATTTAGACTGGCTGTTTTAGCTGGTCAGTAGGCTGGTTTTAGAGGGGTTTTGGCCACTTTCCCAGCCTGGCCAGGCTGGTCAGGCTGGTCTTAGCTGGTCAAGCTGGGAAACCACCAGCTAAAACCAGCCTGACCAGCCTGGCCAGGCTGGGAGACTAGCTAAAACCAGCTACTTCCAGCTTAAACCAGCTAAGACCAGCCAACCAGCCTAGGCTGGTTTTAGCTGTTTTTTCAGTAGGGATATTAAATTGAAAACCAGTAATTCTGAATACAAGAAAATGCACTGTAAAAGACTAATATGTTATTTTCTACTTGCAGGTCACCAGGACCAGATGTCTAAAATAAGTTTCTCATCATTTAATTAGAGGAAAATTTCACACCTCAATCAGAAAAACAAGACAGTCATTAATTGTTCAAAGGGACTTGTTTCCCTATTGAGCCACTCTCCTTTTGCCTCACTGTCGGTGAATAATTTGCAGTTTATTAGCAGCTTGTTTACATGTGTATGGCACATGAAAAAAACTCTTTCTTCACCCAGGGACGGACAATCTAAAATAGTTTTACAGCACAATTATTTTCTCTATAATTGGTTTACTTGGGAGGGGAAAAAAGCTGTTACTTGCATACTTGCAAAAGTTGTCAAGTTGTTGCCACACAAAGAAATCTTGAGGTTCCTGTCACATTTCCATGACAGTGGAATGATGGTTAGAAAGTCTGTGGTTTATAGGTTAATTGCTGAGGCTATTCTCTAGAGCACAGACAATATTTCATAGTCAGATATATTTATAGTGTTTGCATCTCATGCAGCCAACTGAACCTCAAGAGACATGTTTAAAAGTAGATACAAAGATAAAACAGATGCTTAACTGCAAACTAATAACAAATAGACTGGATTCATCGTCATTTAAAGCACATTTGTTATCTTTGCCAATACTGAAAATTATATATTAATGTATTAAACCAATAAGGAACACAATATAGAAACATTTTGGCCTTCTGAGACATTATCAGAGTAATAAAATCAACATTACACTGAACAGAGTAAATGTAACTGAAGCTTCTGTGCTCTCTGGAGGTTGGCCTTTACATTTCTATTGCTGTGAATATATAGTGATAATAATGGACTATAAGATTTTTGCATAGTACACTGTTTCTCTTATAACAGCTTAAATTAAAAATAGCTTCATTAAATGCTAAAGGCATGCATTTGTTAAACAATGTGAAATTATTTTAACATGCTTCTCTAAATCAATATGCAAAAATCAAAATGCAAAAATCAAAAGTCAACATTATGTAAACACATACACACCAAAACAAGCTGATAATTGACCCAGCGCACAATTTCATTTACTGTATGCATACATGCTGAGCAGTAATTATAAGTGCATAGTTTATTATGCAGTATGTACTCAATAAAAACCTTAATATGAACTCTGCAAATGTATTAAGACAGAAGACGATATAAATGTCTGTTTGCATCCATAGGGCTACATAATGCATTTCTGTTAGATGTGAGATGACAGCTCAGCGGTCACCTATCACCGAGGGAATTACAGAAAACTGAGGTAATAATTTTCAATATTCAACAGATTGCCTGCATTCATTATGGAGTGGCACCCTTTGTGGTTTCGAATAGTGTTGTTAGCTTATTGATTGTATGAGTGTGTCTATTCAGGTATGTACCAAGCTGCCATCAAATTACATATTTGACCTTCAGTGACAATGGCCTTAATTTACATTGCTTAGTAATAGACTTATTAAAAACCTTCCAAAATCCAATTTGGGGAGCAGTTTGCAGTTGCTGCATCATTAGTATTGAAATGCATGTAAAGACCCACCATCTGCTCAAAGTAGTTAAACCTTTGTCACACACAAACGCAAGACACGCTTCTCTCTCCAAATTATCACGGATAGGAACTCAACAGATAATATTTCATTTTTTTTTTTCGCACATTGCACAATGAATACTAATTCTCTATTGATGCCAGTCTCCGGAGTCACAGGGTAAAATACTGAAAGTTTAATCTCTGACTTTAAAAAACGCATGCATTTGACTTTCACCGTTCAGCAGTGATGAATGATTCACAATGCACTTAAAGCAGTGGGTCTAAGGTGTTGCAAGACTTTTTGAGTTAGAAAATGTTATTGCTAACACATGCAATTGCACTGTCATTCAAAATGCACTATATACACTTTCTGTGTCTACAATAAGACATTCTTCTGCATGAGTGAAGAAAGGCACATTCACCATGACATAGAGTAGATAAAATCAATTTAATTAACAATTAGTACAGGCCATGATACCATGGCATAATGTTTTTAAGTACCTTGACGTACACTGTAAATACCATGGTACACAAACATGATAAACATTCAGTATAAATGGATTTACTTTTAGGCAGTTCTAACAAAAGTTATATATCCACCGTTGTCTTCATATAGGAATTGTGAATTTTGCATAGCGGCTGCTTGATATTGTAAATTGGTATGACTAACCATGCTATTTTATTGTAATATCTTAATTATGAACACATTGGTTTGTAGTGCAAACAGTTTTGTAGTGCAAACTTAACAATATTATTATTCTTCTCGTTATTTTCCTATAACAGATAATGAACCAGAAGTCTCACCCATAGGCTTTCTTCCACGGTTTACACAGTTTACCTCTTGAGTTCTTGTCATATTTTATTACCATTTTTGAAAGTATAGTGAATAAACTGTGATAATGTGAAAAATGTTAAAGGTGTCTGAACATTTTTTAGTTTGACTCTATGCATAAACATTTCATTAATTGAACCGAATTCTAATATATGATATATTATGCCCCAAAGGATGTTAAATTACATTTTAAATCGAAATTACAGTTAGAGAGCATTTCTGTTTAAGGGGAGACACTGCAGGCAAAAATGCTGTTTTTTCATGTCTGTCAAATTTGAGATTTTGGCCTTTTTGGTGTTTCATAAAGCGTTTTTTCAGACTAATACAAAGAAAACACCCAAAAGGCGCTGTTAAGTGTATCTTTTATAGAACTTTATTTATTTGTGTCAATAGATGTCAATTACAATACATATTTTTAAAAGCCGTTTTCTCAAAATTAGTTTTTTCTCCTACAGTGAGCCATAAATCTCCACTTCAGTAGCATTTACACAAAACAACACTTTTTAAATTTTGATTCCTGTCTATATCCTGAAGGTACAACATTTTACTTCCCAAAAAATGGTAAAAAAAACAAACAAACATGGTTTTCTGTCTGTTCAAAGTTTTTTTCTGAATTATGGAGTAACAAAATGAGATTCACAAAATCCCCTCTGTAAAAACATTTGACTCTAATATGTCAAAAAAATTAAACAAGAATTTCGAAACTGACTGCATCCAGTGTTACGATATTTGTACTAGAAATGTATGCAAATTAGAGCATATTTCATTAAAGAAGGACCCATTTGCATATTTAACTTGTAATGCCATTTTTTTTTACAATTATCAAATGTAGCCTAATCAATCATCTGGGTAAGTAAAGTGATAACTATTAATTTTTTTACCCTATTCACCTGCAGTGTGTTGCCTTAATTCAAAACATTCAATTTACACATCACAGTATTCTGTATTAGTCCAGCAGATGTTCAGCAACAAAACATGAATATTTTTTGACGTCGATAAATAGGCCTATTATTTACCTCTCACATTTCTCAATAGATAGATCATACTTAACGAAATGTTTAATAAAACTACACATAGCAATTATGTGAAATGCTTTGATATTCTGTTTCCGCTGTATTTAAATTCGCTTTATATTTTGCTTAAAATCGAATTAAATAGCATTCTCAATGCAGTTGGTTCAGACTGCTAGTGCCAAGGTGATAGCGTCCCGTTGCCATAGCAACGACTTACCACCACACTTGGCTGTGTATTAGCTAATCAGCTAACTAACTTCGGCGTTTTAAATAAAAAAAAAAACGCTCTTACAATTAATAAATGACTAAACGAATCCGAGAGGGATTTCCGTTTTGCTGGGTGAACGTGGTTAAAATATGTTCTGCGCTAGTCTGTCACTTACCATTACCATTTGCAGTGCTACAGTGTAGCTGATAGTTCACAGTAACCGTCATTGAAGGCAGTGGTTATGACTCATCTTTTATTCGCTTCGACTTTGATAGAATAAGGCAGCCTTCATATTTCAGCCTTTTTGATATCTCAATCGTTTGAAAACATGTTCAGGAATGATTATCAGGTACAGTATTAAACATTCGCTAAGAATATGCAGTTCTTTTCAGTGTTTCTCATTTGTGTGTGTGTTTGTAGGGTGGCCTCACGGTTGACATCTTCAGTGCTCAAGGAAAAGATCCTGTGGCAAAATGGAAACTATACGGCAGGAAATCTTCAATAACTAAAGTATGTTTTATTAATGACAGATTTTACCATAAGCCTAATGAAAAAGGGAGTTGTTTTTAACATTAACGTAAATATATTCCAATATAAATTTAAACACCGTCATATTATGCTGTTTCTTGATCGTTTTACTCTAAATTTAGCTTAAAAGACTATAATAGGATATTTAATAAAGGCCTCCCATTTGACAAGTTACCCCATACAGTGTCACAACATGTCTCACTAATGGGGCATGTTGTCACAAAGTCATCATGTTCAATGAACTGTGTCTTTTTTCCTGGGCAATAATGGTGAAACTGTTCAATTTTTTTTAAATTTTTTTTGTAACCAAGACTCTTAGGCATGTCATAAGAAAAAGTTGGCCTTCAGAAATGTAAAAAGAAAAGAAAACTCTTCAGAAATGTAAAACCCTTTGAGATAATAACACTAAAAAAACCTTAGAAATACAGTATTCACTGGAATGAAAAGGAACACACAGCTTGTACAGCAGAATTTGCCCTGTAAATAATCTTAGATAGGACTAGACAATGGTTATCATTTTACATTCTCATCTACCTGAAACATAATATGACTAGAAGCAAGAAAGAGTTTAACCAATACCACAATCGCCACTGTAGAATCCAGCCCAAATAGCTTGTAACTTTAGCACAGGATCTGCAGAAGCCCATACAATGTTTACTGATTTTTCTTTTTCTGAGATACTGTGGGTAGATACTAAGAGTAATACTACTGGGGAGGATTATTTGAAGCATTTTTGTCTTTTTATTGATTTTATTTTCTGTTTTTTAACAGGTGTTTGATAAAGAAGTGAAGGGCTTTGTATACAGTCTTGAAGGCAGCAGTCAAACACACAAGATGCAGTTACCTAAGGATAGCAAGATGACTCGTAAGTGCTAATAACACCAGAATCAATCCGATATTGCAAAAAAAATGGTTTTGAACAGTAAGATTTTTAATGTTTTTTTTTTAAAGAAGTCTCTTCTTCTCACCAAGCCTGCATTTATTTGATTCAAAATACAGCAAAAAAGTAAAATGTTGAAATATATTTTATATTTAAAATAAATGTTTTCTCTTTGAATATATTTTAATATGTAATTTATTTCTGTGATCAAAGCTACATTTTCAGCATCATTACTCCAGTCTTTGGTGTCATATGATCCTTCAGTAATTATTCTAATATGCTGATTTGCTGTTCAAGAAACATTTATTATTATTATCATCATCAACATTTAAAAGCTGAGTAATTTTTTTCAGGATTCTTTGATGAATAGAAAGATCCAAAGATCAGCATTTATCTGAAATAAAAAGCTTTTGTAACATTAATATACACTTTACCATTTAAAAGCTTACGGTCAGTATATTTTTGAAGGGGAAAGAAATTATAGAAATTAATACTTTTATTTAGCAAGCATACCTTAAATTGATCAAAATCGATGATAAAGGCATTTATAAAGCCTACAAAAGATTGCTATTTCAGAAAAATGCTGTTCTTCTGAACTTTTTATTCATCAAAGAAACCTGAAAAAAAAAATCTGCTCAACTTAATAGTATTGATAAATGTTTTTAAGTAGCAAATCAGAATATTAGAATGATTTCTGAAGGATTATGTGACTGGAGTAATGATGCTAAAAATTCAGCTTTGAAATCACTGG
>NC_133372.1:37297895-37442206 GCF_049309525.1 Garra rufa
CAGCATTTTCACACCAGTGATACTAAATATTCTTGCAAACTGTCTAAACTTCAATATACAGTACATGAAGACACTAGAGGTTTTGCGATGTACACTGCATGAAAAAAGTGGTTTTCGTCATTTAACGACACTGTGAATTGTCGCAGAAGTTTCAGGTTAATGGCTGTTCACAGGAATGCGCAGTTAGCACAGATAATTGTAGGGAACTGCCAAAAATTGATGTGGAAGGCTTAGCACCTGACACCCCCCATGATTCATGTCACCTTGGCCTCGGTGTAGCTTTTATATGTAAATGATTACTGGAGCTATACAAATGCAAACCAGGGGAAGGGGGGTGGCTTGAGACTCACTGATCTAGAGCTGGCTAACTGTAGCCTTCTTTGACTCAACTACACATAACACCGCGACATGCAATAAAATTATATTTTTCATGTGAAACAGTTTTTTAAACAGATATCATTTAATATTTTTAAAGTGTATATTAACATTTGTGTGTACACATTTTGTTCTATATTTTGTTCTTGAACTATATTTTCTCTATTTTCTTCATCTATCTATCTATCTATCTATCTATCTATCTATCTATCTATCTATCTATCTATCTATCTATCTATCTATCTATCTATCTATATACGCGCACGCACGCACACAGATGAAAATATATAGAAAATATAGTTGTTGGTATATCGATATTTTCAAGACAAATATAACAACAACTACATTTTCTTTTCATTAATGAAAGCCAAGTCAGGCCAAGCAAATTACAGAACAAAATATATTTTTATTGTATACAATTTACAAATAGTAAAGCAAATGATCACTTAACAAATATTAGAACATTTTAGACCTCAACCACTGTACATAGTGGCATGACTATAGTCACTTTTTCTGTTGTTGTACTTAATTGCACCGTGGATGTATTTGACACACATCGTCCAGCAATGCGCTCAACAGGGAGAAATGATGCACTGTATTGTTATCGCCATTGCAAGCAGCGAATAAAATCTAAACAGTGACGTAAAAATGAAAGCAGCAAGCAAATTACAAGAAAGCAGAACGTCTTCATCTATATGTTTTGGATTCCGCGCTTTGATTCAGGACCTAGTCTGTGATTGGACAAATCGTCGACGTCACGTTCATGAACTCGTCCGTGATTGGACAAATCGACCACGTCACGTTCATGCCGCCCATGCCGTTTTACGGTCTTTTAAATCGGCTGCAAGTGAGCAACTGATAAAATAGACCTATTAACAAATTGTCACTGTGTGCATTTGTATTAACTGTGCGAGAAAGAAATGGAGGCCACAGCATTTTATTCAAAAAGGAGCGCTCCCACTTGTAGTAGCAAGCGAAAGGTATGTAGTCTATAATGTATTTTGGCCTAACGCTGCCTTAAATTTTTTGGTACATTCAGATGTTTGTTGTGTGCTAACCATCATACATATTGTCTCAATAGCATTCTGGCAAGGAGAACAAGCAGAGTCCACAGACCAAAAATAAAACAGGGACTACCCGGCTTGTAAAAAAGAAATCGGTGGGTATTTGATAAGTTATTTTTATGTAAGCAGCCCCATGTGCAGCAGCCTCATATACCTATCTGCGGTGTGAACATCATATTCAAAACTAATTTTAATGCTACCATCTACAGGCTGTTCTAATTGAACGTAGATGTCCTGCTGCAGTCACTGTTTCCAAGGAACAGATGTCTGAATTCACAAGAAGGCTTCTGAATTTAGAGGCACGGATTGGTTTGTTGGAGGCGCGTTTCAGTGAGAAAACTCATCCTTCGACAGCGGATCAATCCACATCCACAGACATTTCTGCCAATGTTCCTTCAACGTCGGCGGATACTCCAATGGACTGCCAACAGCCTTTTGAGATGTGGTCATCTCCTCAGTCTGCTCGCGAAGACCATTCGCTGTCAGCGCACCTGGTTGATGCTGATTTCGGTGTTCCTGCTGCAGCCTCTACACCACTGACTGTCCGGACGCTCAACCTACAAACCAGCCCAGATCATTCGTTAGCGGGCTCAACATCAGAAGGATTAACCAACAACCCAGTGGTGACGAATCCGATGCTCCATAATGAAAATTCGCCGAATCAAGATTATTCACGGGTTTCTCCTTCCATCATGACATCATTCCATTTGAGATTGCCTGAAACACCAACAAACACCTCCCATTCTCATCACCATCATCGTATTCGCCGGTCTCTCATGCAGGGAGTAATCCTTCCAGATGTACATTTAAATCATGTTTCAGTAGAGACCGAGAATAAACTGTATCTGGAATCAACAGGACCAGACGGGAAACCAAGGGCAGATCGTTTCGCTGTTCTTTTGTTTAAAAGGTTAATTCCCCTCAACCTTTATCAGAACTGGGCAGGTTCTGTTAACTTTGACGGCTCCAGGGGGAAAAATGCACTACCCAACAACCTTCGTCAAGCACTTTCAGATGCTGTTGGTCGGAGATTCAACCCCGCAGTTCGTGACTGGAAGCTGATAAGAGACAGACTTAACGAACTTCTCCGAAATAGAAGAACAACTTTTCCACTTTTTTAAAAAGTAAAAAGTAAAAAAATATATATGTTTAAAAACTTGCAGAACTCACTGGAGCACTTGTGATACTGAACAATTGTATCCATTGTCAGTCACATAATAAAAGCCTTATTGTTTTGAAAAATGATCCTTCTGTTTATTTGTTGACATTATTTTTAATATTAGGATTATAATACTAGGGTATAGTACTTACATTGACATTAGGCCAAATCTAAATGGTTCCCTTTCCTTTTATGTATTAAAAAAAAAAAAAAACTTCATTGGGCAGCGCGACATCATAATGTACAGCACAAAATGAAATAAAAGGAAATACTACTACTACTCACAATAATACATCAAATAATTTTTTTACACTCTAAACTATAGTTTATATTTCTCCTCTTGCACAAATCAATAAAATCAAGTGTATCTAAAATTGTATAAATGGTATGAAAAAGACGAGCTACCTCTCAAACATGTAAATCTTCATTTGCTGTGGCTTTAAAATATTGAATTTTATAATGTATTTTGTAATTTTGTACTTGCTATTTATTGTTATTTTTAAATTAATTATTTTGATTGCTCAGTGTTTGCGCGCCCTGTAATAAATTGTTTAGTCGGCGTATAACACAGCATGTGATGGAGTGCCTCGTCTTATTAGTTTTTGTTAATAAATGCTATATAAGTTAGTTTTATTTTATTTTTGTTATGCTGTTTAATTAAAAATAACAAATCCATCTTTTAAGAATTTGTTTTAATCTTAAAATTGATAGGTGTAGCCAATATGTAAGCAAAACCAAGATCATGAATTCAAAAGTAAAAGTGAAAAGCATCCTAGACATTACAATAGCGGAAATCCCGTTCACAAAATTAAAATAACTAGGCCTACTAACAAATATGCACAAAAGGGGGTTGAATGTTAAATACGTTTCCATAAAACAATACATTATGATAACAGACAAACTATTTATCAACAATGAGCTTTGATTAAGCCCATGTTGAAGAAACAAATAAATAAATAAAAATGAAACTAAAGCGCGACCAACTGAGAGCGTTATGCCGCGTTCCAGGCAACCCGTTACCCGTGTTTTTCCAAACTTCTACCAGTGAAAGTGCACTGGAACGGCAGTTAAAACCGTGAATTCCCACCCGTGAACTCGTACTAGATCGACGCACTCCCAGTTCCCAGTTCTGACATGACTTAGCCCAAGAAACAACAATAAAGGGGTGCGGTGTTTATGCAAGTGGCACACGGTGGAAAAATAGAGTAATATTTAGGACAATTTAACGTTGCAATCAAATTATTAATACTATAAAAATAATAAATTCTTGGCGTGACTTGCTTGGAACGCTACAAAGTTCTTTGAAGACGTGATTTACGAGCTCAAAAACCTGCCTGGAGCGCAGCATTTGTGTATCCTGTCACAAAATATGGCGAAAAATCCTACACAAGGGGAATAGTGTGATTAAGGTGTGTACATGTCTTCCATAATGCGACTAAAATAGGAATACTCCACCTGTCTTAATTCGATTTGTGTTTACTCAAAATATGACTTTAGTCGGATTAAATTAATTAAAATATATCATTTTACATGGTTACTTCTTAATCAGAGTATTTAATCGCGTTAAAATCGGAATATTGTTGTCCATGTAAACGTACTTACTGTCGAGTATAAAACTTTTTTCGCAGTACATCCATTATATTTCCATGTTACACTTTTAAGACGTATAGCCCTGCATTTTAATCCGTCAAAGATCAAATGCGGGCTAAAATTATGTTTTAACATTCAGTGGTGATTAAAAAAAAACTTGCAGCGCTGGTGGAAACACGGTCCTGTCAGCAGCATTGAGCGCACGTTCAGCACAGCTTGGAAGGGTTCCTTGTTTAAAGCTTGCCACAAAACACTGGAACAAGTAAATACCTTGACTGTCAAACAGTAAGGAGATATTTTAATTATTTATTTAGAAACTACTGTTTTCTGAGTCAGTGATGATGCAGTTAACAGTCCTCCTCAAATCCTCGTTTTTTTTCGTTAAGTAGTAATTTAAGTCTTTCTACATATTTATTTATCATGTCTGACAAAAAATAGTGGTTACATATTTTCCACTGAAAAAAATGTAACTGATCGAGCTTGATCCTTCATGTCCTAAAAATGTGTTTTGCACTCTCCGCACAAACGATTGGCACCTAATAGCACACATTTATATCTCTTAGTATTTAAATCTTTTGTTTTACATCTATGGATTTTATTTTAGCCAATTCGTGATTTGAGAAGGCAAATTGAAAAACAGAGTAGGTAAACTCACTGTCTGCCGCTTGGTCTTTAAGAAACAAAAAGCTTACGTTTAACGAACAAAAATGCTCCAAACTTTTTTTTTCTAAATTACCTTAATAAAAAAGAAACGAAATTATAAATACTTTGCCGTTACATACAGAATGAAATACAGACGTAAATACTGTCCAAATATCCCTCTTTGTGCAGGGTTTGGCTACAGAATGTTGTTCCTTGCGCCACCTGGTGGATATTGTATGAAGTGCAACCACGTTGTAAAAAAATCTAAAAAAGCCGCTGCGGCATGACGCGTGGCCTCGCGTGCCGAATTGCAGGCTGCCGCGTGAAAATAGACGCATTTTTAATGGCCAGATCTGTACGTTTTTCTACACCACTGATGGAAGAAGCAGAATCTGATTTTTACCCTTCAGCGGTAATTCAACCCTGATTGTTGTGTAACGCAGCACAAAAGGGAAGTAAACAGTGCTCACACATTTTCCAGAGAATGTTTCTTTTTGCGTGTGTTGTTTGTGCAACAAAAATATTGTGAACGGCTGATATTTTATCAGGTCAGACTCATCAGGTTGGAAAAGATGAAACAGTGTGTTGTACGTCTGCATCCTCCAGAGGGACACAGGTAGTGCCAGAAAAAGACAAACAGCACAAGCTGTTTAATCATCCAAGGAATGTTTCCATGTGTTCAGGCATCTGGGTGTGTGTTTGTCCTATTTCCAGCATCTTTTCAGACTTTCACAGGTTTGTAGACAAAACACATTAATTCTCGTTCTCTTGCTTAAACACAAAGCCTGTGTGTTAAAACAAGCGCTGTCATGTATAATCTAGCTGTCCCAAACACACACTCCCTAAACTGCCTTCTTAATCACAGAGGGAGCAATTAAACATACAATTTGCCACTAAGGAAAAGAGAAATAAACAAGTCAGAGAATAAATGACAGTAGAGGAAATTTATTTTCCTCACTTCCAACATTCTATTAATGTTACAGGCAGAACTTTCAAAGAACCTTAAAGAACAATATTCAAATTGACTTAATATTTAAAACTCTGTAAAATATGTGTAATACAAGAAAATAACAGGAAATTTGGACACAGTCAATTTGAAAAATATTCTTGTATGCGTGCCTGTCTGTTTCCATGAGAATGATTTCAATTAACAGGACCTCATGATATGTTGTTGTTGAGATAATAAAAATAAAACGGAAATCTCCAATGACCTGAAAGCCATGCTAGTGAGTCATAATCACAGCAGGGTTGTTTAGTGAGAGAGCAGCTCACACAGCGCTGCAGCTGTCAACAAACTTTCTACTGGACTCGTATCACAGACTTATCAGACTGCCTTAAGTGGAAAGGGGGAGGCGCGGGGGGCGAAAAAAGGAGGCCGGGAAGAAAGAATGAAGGAAAGAAAGAGAGGGTGAGAGGAAATGAAGAGAGCGAGAGCTGTGCTGTTGCCGTGAGACATGGTGTAATTAAGGCCTCCCGTGGCTTCCTGTGGGTAAAGGAGGAGGAAGAGAGGAGAGAGGATGGAGATTAGGAAATGATACAAGACAGCCAGTGTGGGTGTTTGGGTCTGTAAATAAGAAAATTGTTTCGCAGAGACATATCGTATAGCTGATGGAATGCCTTACATATGTTACAAGGCTGATAATTTCCCAAACAGCAGCTCTGTGCATTAAAATTATTAAAACTATGTACAGTTGCAGTCAAATGTTTACATACGCCTTGCAGAATCTGCAAACTGTTAATTATTTTAGCAAAATAAGAGGGATCATACAAAATGCATGTAAGTTTTTATTTAGTACTGACCTGAATAAGACATATTTCACATAAAAGACGTTTACATATAGTCCACCAGCGAAAATAATAGTTGAATTTATAAAAATGACCCTGTTCAAAAGTTTACATACACTTGATTCTTAATACTGTGTTGTTTCCTGATTGAGCCACATCTGTGTTTTTTGTTTAGTGATAGTTGTTTATGAGTCCCTTTCTTTGTCCTGAACAGTTAAACTGCCCGCTGTTCTATAGAAAAATCCTTCAGGTCCTACAAATTCTTTGGTTTTTCAGCATTTTTGTGTATTTAAACAATTTTCAACAATGACTGTATGATTTTGAGATCCATCTTTTAACACTGAGGGACTCATATGCAACTATTACAGAAGATTCAAACACTCACTGGTGCTTCAGAAGGACACACAATGTGCATTAAGAGCTGGGGGTTAAATTTTTTTGAATCTGCACTGTAACCGATTTTTGTAATTTGAACAGTATTTTACTGTAATATCTACAGTAAGATACTGTAAAATGTATATACAGTATTTTACTGTAAACTGCAAAGGATTATGGGAAAATATATAATCACTACTGTAATTCTCCACTACTGTAAATCCGTTTACAGTAGTGAACTTGCCCGCGAAAAATTGACCAATGGCAAGGGAGATTTTTTTTTTCTCCTGTTGAGAGGAAGTGGCGGTAAAAAGGACAAAAGAGAAATGTTGCATCAATAACTCGACAAAAAGGTTAGTATATTATTTCTGTTTTATGAAAAACTGAACAATTTTAAATTGTTTTCACTTGTTAACAGCAAACTAACAATATTCATCGTGTTTTTCATGTCGGTAGCCTTTTTTTTCTGACTGACGGCCGGGGCGCCGCCATAACGGTGAAAACATGGACTGGTGAGTAAATTAAGGTGACCTATATTAGTCGAAATAAACTTTATTTAAACTGAGAAACACGTTTGTATATTCGGCTGCCCTTTAATGCAAGTTAGTTCGTCTGACGAGCACTTACTCAAGCTTAACAGCAAACTGAGGTGAAATACTGAGGTAAAGTGCGTTAAGCAACACCACTGTTTCTGTGGAGATTTTAAACTGTATTTTCAAGCCCTTCTTTTGTTTGTTATTTTCAAGTTTCTGGTCTGGATGTCGTCTGTAACGTCGGAGGTGTATTTTGGATCTTCTTCTGTGAATGACTGCCATAGTATCGACGATAACATGAACTGGTAAGTTAATAATGTCAGTAAGCCGAAGTTGACAAACTTAACGTTAGTCACAGAGCAGCATAATATCTTTTAAACGCTGCCTCTTTATAGCTAGCAAGGTAATTCTCTTCAAATGATGTTTAAGTAAGAAATGTGTGTATGAATGTCGTATGTAACTTTATAGACGGTCCCTTCAGTGACAGACGTGACATAAACAGCGCGCTAACATGAAACACTGAGGTAAAACTGAAACACCGCGGTTAACTGCATCTTTTGTGTTTTATTTTCAAGTTTGTGGTCTCGTGGTCATGTCGTCTGCATCGGAGGTGTATTAGAGTCTTTTCTGGTGATTGCCGTCGTCGCGGTGCAAACAACAGGTGAGCTTCCCCTTTCATCAATTTAACTAAGTTAATGTTAACGTTACTAAATTAGCCAAATTAGCCACAGGCTGCTGTTCTCCACTGACTTGCAGAACAGGTTAACTTTTTAAAGAGAGTAACGAGCTAGCAATATATTAATATAGCAAGTTTTGCTAATAAATATTATAAATGTTTATTTTATTAAAAATGTAAATTTTATTACTGTACAGTAGTTGTCTTTTCTGATCATAAACTATAGTAACACTAAAAGGGTGTTGTGACACTGTCTGTTACAGGAGATTTCTCCAAGCACTTACTGGATGCTGACCATCAGATGCAGAATCATCATACAGCCAGCTGTCCATTTTACAGACATGCAGAATAAGGTAACCTAAAACATATTTTGTTTTACATTGCATTTACATTCATGCATTTTTCAGATGCTTTTATCCTAAGCAAGTTATATTGTATTTAAAGTACACATTTGAAAGGCATTTATTTCCTGGGAATGTTTTTATTACCATCAAGATTGAGTTTGCATGCGCATTAAAATTATTTCTATTAAACCAGCATTTAAACAGCAAAATGCAGCTGCTTCAGGTATCTTTAACTTACTGTAACCTTTAAATTCATAATAGCAATCTTACTGTCTGTCAATTTAGATTATTGTTACTGTAAAACAACAAATATAGATTTTTAATCATAGTAGGCCTATTATATGCACAGACTTTCTAGGAAACACACACCTGTTTAGAATGTTTATATGAACAGATTGGTTAGCATTTAGCATGGTCTGTGGCAGACTTTACTGTGGCAACAAAATTCAATAAACAAGAATGTAATATTAAGTGATTTAAAGGAGAACTCCGGTGTGATTTTGACCTAAAGTGTATTGAATCATGATACCGACTGTAAACGTACCTTGCATATCTCATCTCGTCTTGTCCACTGCAGTCCGAAATCTGGGGTCAGTTATCCGATGCTCACAACAGGTTGTCAATGAGAGTCAATAGGGCATCGAAGAAGCCATGTAAATAAATCACTGTTTTACGCCATTTACGAGGCACAAAGTAGCTCCACACTTCATTGGTAGACTTCCAAGGGCCCTGACATTTAAAACGAGACATTGAGAACTCAGAAAAAGCACCGGGAGTTTATTTACAAGTAGATTTATACAGACAGTAACTGCAAGAAGTTTAGCGGCCGCCACCATCTTAAATTTAGTCACGATAAGTCGAGTGTCGAGCACGAAGGAAACTACAACCTGATAAGTTGATAACCTGATAAATTCCTTGGTGCTCGACACTCGACTTATCGTGACTAAATTTAAGATGGCGGCGGCCGGATTTTTTCTTGCAGGAACTGTCTGTATAAATCTTCTCGTAAATAAACTACCGGTGCTTTTTCTGAGTTATAAATGTCTCGTTTTAAATGTCAGGGCCCTTGGAAGTCTACCAATGAAGTGTGGAGCTACTTTGTGCCTCGTAAATGGCGTAAAACAGTGATTTATTTACATGGCTTCTTCGATGCCCTGTTGACTCTCATTGACAACCTGTTGTGAGCATCGGATAACTGACCCCAGATTTCGGACTGCAGTGGACAAGACGAGATGAGATATGCAAGGTACGTTCACACTCGGTATCATGATTCAATACACTGTAGGTCAAAATCACACCGGAGTTCTCCTTTAAATCAAGAAGAAAATATTGTCTTTTTGCTCCATTTAGTAAAAACGGTTCTTAACAAAGCCATGTTGTGCATCTCTGCACACAGCAGTGTTTCATTACTGAATGAATTTACCTTTTTTAAACACCTAGAATCAGTGACTTACTGACCCATTCATAAAATTCTTTATAACAAATTTCAAGAAAAAGTTTCTTCAGTTTTTTTTCTTACTACTGCGTTCGTATGTAGTATATCATTTTTTTTTTTTAAATGCATACAGCACCAAGTTTGACAGTTGAGGCAAATTCTTTAAACACTGTTTTTCTTGTGCTTGCAGGTTTGTTCAGACAGTCAACCTTTGTGGCAGCAAATGCATTGACAGTCACAGATCAGATGGACTTCTGGAAAGAGGGTGCAAACAACAAGCATCAGCCTGAATCCCATTCTGCCGTTTCTCATCAGAGAGCTTGTCAACTTTGACTCAAAACTACTAAAATTTAACACAACACAAACACATTTTTACTGTATGATTTTATTTTATTTACACTACCAGACAAAGCTTTTGAACAGTAAGATTTTAAATGTTTTTAAAGAAGGTCTCTTCTGCTCACTAAGCCTGCATTCATTTGGTCCAAAGTACAGCAAAAACAATACACTTTTGAACCATTTTTATTATTTAAAATAACTGTTTTCTTTTTGAATATATTTTAAAATGTAATTTATTGCTGTGATCAAACCTTAATTTTTAGCATCATTACTGCAGTCACATGATCCTTCAGAAATCATTCTAATAATTTGATTGTCTGCTCAAAAACTATTATTATGATGTTGCTGAAATTATTATAATGCTAAAAACAGTGGAGTACATTTTTTTTCAGGTTTCTTTGATGAATAGAAAGTTCAGATAAACAGCATTTATCTGAAACAGAAATAGTTTGTAACATTATGAATGTCTTTATTATCACTTTTGATCAATTTAAATCATCCTTGCTAAATAATATCTTTCTATTCATCAAAGAATCCTGAAAAATCTAAAAATTAAATAATGTTTATCAGCATACTAGAATGATTTCTGAAGGATCATGTGATACTGAAGACGAGTAATGATGCTGAAAATTCAGCTTTGATCAAAGGAATAAATTAAATTTGGATCAAATTAATGCAGGCTTGGTAAGCAGAAGAGAATACTTTAAAAAAATCTTAGTGTTCAAAAACTTATGACTGGTAGTGTACTTACTTATTTTTGCTTTTCAGTATGTGTATGTTTGCCATGATACAAAGTCTCTGTACTTTTAAAAAGAAAATGTTCAACAATTAAAAAGAATATTATCAGAACTAATGCTTATGAGTTATTGTGATTTTTATGGGGTTGGGGTGGTAAAAATCTTGAATTACAGTGCTGTAGGTTAATTGGATTGTTTTTACAGGTAAAAAATGTTTAAAATAAATGAAAATAAACTCTATAGTACTGATACTGTAATTGAAAATACAGTAAAAATACTGTAATTGAAGATACAGTAAAAACACTGTAAATGAAATTACAGTAAAAATACTGTAAATGAAATTACAGTAAAAATACTTTAAATGAAATTACAGTAAAAATACTGTAAATGAAATTACAGTAAAGACCTTTTAGTACTGTAAATGCACTTACAGTATTAATACTGTAAACATTTTTACAGTAACTTACTGGCATCCAGCTGCCAGTAAGTTACTGTAAAATTTACAGCAAACTTTTTACAGTGTGGTCAGGGTACCTTTTACTTATTTTGTCTTCTGGAAAACATGTAAGTATCTTCTGTCGCTTCTGGAGGGCAGTAGTAAATGAAAAAAAAAAGAAGATATTTAGGCAAAATAAGAAACATGTACACACCTTTATTCTGTTCAAAAGTTTACACCCCTGGCTCTTAATGCATTGTGTTTCTTTTTGAAGCATCAGTAAGCATTTTTACCTTCTGTAATAGTTGCATATGAGACTCTCAGTTGTCCTCAGTGCGAAAAGATGGATCTCAAAATCATACAGTCATTGTTGGAATAAGGTAAAATACTCCAAAATGCCGAAAAACCAAAGAATTTGTGGGACCTGAAGGATTTTTTCTAAAGAACAGCGAATAGTTCAACTGTTCAGTACAAACAAGGGACTCATGAACAACTATCACTAAACAAAAAAACACAGCTGTGGATCATTCAAGTATCTGGGTAACACATTTGCATAGTTCCTGCCTATGCTCTACTTTGGCCGACCGCAAACAATGTGAACCTCCCCTCAAACACATTTTATTGACAACGGCTTCTCTAATCTCAGGGAGTTCAATGTGGGATTCACAAAATGCTTACTGTTAAAAGATGGCTCCGTACCCAGTTTATTTGGACCAGCTGGCTTCACTGAATCCCAAACTGTAAGTATGATAAATAATAGATGTTTATATTTTCTATCAAGCATTCAAAACACAGAACTATGGCAATGGGTGTATTGTTTCTGACACACACTGCACGCAGTAGACCAATCACAACAGACTAGGCCATCTGACCAACCAGAGCAGAGTAAGCTCACAGAAAGGAGGGGTTTAGAGAGACTGAATCTTTGAACTGCTTTGAATGAATCAATGGAGAATCGATGGAAAATGAAGCGATATTAAATGCATATTTTGAGAAAACAAACGTTTTTTTGTTTTTTTTCATGTGAGCCTATTGAAGGAGACTCCCAAAAATATTAGGAACCTTAGGAACCTTAAAATGGCATGATAAGGGTACTTTAAAAACTATATATATATATATATATATATATATGTATGTATATGTATATGTATGTATGTATGTAATTTAACTCTAATTTAATTAATAAGATCTTAAGATTTTCCGTAAAAGTGTGTTTGAATCAGTTCTATAAGAATATCTAGTAGAGTTACTTTAGTAACAGTATTTAACCTGAATTGTACCTAACCTAAAACATAATCTGTAAAGCAATAATCCACTCATTCAAAGATTTAGTACTGGAACACTAGATGCCTCTCATTATTATTTTAACTCCAGACACAGCTCAACTTTTTTTTATCTTATTATGCTTTTGTCTGCCACAATAAATTATCAGTTTAATATACAACAATAAATTTAGTTTCTTTTTCTCAGTAAATATTGATCAAATTGATTGATATCCCTTGTGAAAAGGCATTTAAAAACCCACTCTAAATCACACAGACTCACATTTAACAAGCTGTGATTAATAATTGAACAAAAATGCAGCATAAGTGGTTCTGTTTTCTTTTTTTTTTTGAACGTCTTATAAAAGGCTAGGTTGTTTGAGGAGCTTTTTCTGTAATTTTAGATTCCTTTTTAGATTTGGCCGGAAAAAAAAAAAAAATCTCTGACATCATACGAACCTGACAAATCGTGCCAAATAAAACTGGCCTTCTGGTAAACTAAGCGTAGTCTACACAAAGTCTTATTTCAAAACACCTTTCTCATTTTGTTTGAAAAGGTTGGGAGTTTAAATCAACAAAAGGACCTTTGACAAAAACAACTCTGAAGTCTCATTCATCCTACTGTGACACACACATAGATGTAAACTTTCGTCTAAAAATACAATATCTCATCCTGCCACCATAGCAACCAGTCCACTTTGACCTCTTCTGCCCACTTTGTAAATAAGATGAACACTGTGAATGACTAAACCAAAAACAAAACAGTGAAGTCAAAGTGATGTTTGAATTCTGTAAGCTTTGAAAGAGAACAAACCTTTAAACAGTCTATTTTGTTTCCTAAATATCACAAATTTCAAACACTAACCTCTTGTCTCACAAAAACAGACCTTTTACTTCTTACAGAAACAAGATAAGCACTGTTATTTGTATATATTAGTTAGCACAATGACTTAAGCACATACTCATAACATTTCATAACAAAGTCTCCAAAGTACCACCTGTTTGTAATGTTAACATCCATGCACATTTGTATAAACTGTATATATTATAATATGGAAAACAAGCAGAATGGATAATGCTTACAACTCTTACCTCTATTTATAGCTACTTAAACATTAGACACACTGTCACGATATGTAGCAAGTTTGCTAAAATTTAAAAATAGTGTCCAATTGTAAACCGTTCTCCGTGTTTTAATCAAAATCCAGGTCCGCAGCTGGATAAGCCAAAGCAGATACAATTTCCCCGGAACAAATCATTTGACTCCACTCAAAGAATTCACGGATAAACCAATTCCATGATCTGCTTTAGAAAAGAGGCTTTCTGTCAACATATACAGTTAAATCCTCTGAACAACGCCTTACTGGCAAACTAGTCAAAACCGCATGACACCGTGAAAACAAAGCTAGGTTGCAGATATGCCTATGCAGAGAAACCATTCCGTTTTCTGTCTATAGTTGCATTAATGTGAGATTTATTGTGCAGAACTGACGAAGTGCACTTTTTGATTTATGACCATACAGTGTGTGGTCTCAGTTACAGAAGCCATCTTTCTCAAGATTAGAAGGCTAACTTTCCCACAGTGTTTACTATTGATATTGGTACAAACCTCAAGGAAGGTCTCCTTGAGGTTTTGGACTTCCCATGATTTATCACTCTCTTTCTCTCTGTTTATTTCTGCCGATGGGGCAGACAGGTCCCAGCTGCAGCAATCTTGCCTACTACACAGTCCGCTTCAGTTCATTCAGCTCTCTGTAGAATTTGTTGTTTGCCGACAAAAGAAAACAAGCATGGCCTGTACCTCTCATTGACATTGAGAGTTCCATTGTAGCATTTACAATTAAAGGGGTCATCTGATGCAAAACTCACTTTTACATGTTGTTTGAACATTAATGTGTGTTGGCAGCTTGTGTACACAACCCTACACTGATAAAAATCCACCCAGTGGTATTTTTTTAATCTTTAAAAGTATTTCCCCTTTTTTCAAATCAGGTCTTTCTTAGCTTCTTGTCAGTGTGACGTCACACAGACAGAGGCCGCTCCCACGACAGTTGATTGACATGAGAGCCTTACCTTAGACCCGCCCTCACTGAGCTGAAACAGTCCAACTCCGATCGCCTTTGTGTCGACTCAGGTGCAGGGGAACACAAGAATGTCTCAGATTGAGTGATTGAGGTGTTCTGTTTTTTGAATGTAATCAGTATTTCAGATTACCCTCCTCTGGTCTATGCATCCCTGCCTCTGCTGAATTATTTTTATCCCCTGTTGGGATAAAACATCCCACAAAGCCAGCCCTACGTCCCAATCTAAATCAAATTATTCGCGATACACACTTTAAAGTCCTGTTCTGAATCAAATGATTCGCCATACGCGCGTTAAAGTTCCGTTTTGAATCAAATGATTTGTTATACGCGCATTCAAGTCTCGTTGTGAATCAAATGATTTGGAGTGCTTTAAAACAGTGAATCATTTTGCGATACAGTGTTTACTAATTCGGAGTTTCAAAAAGCTAGGTTAATACTTTGCTCACTTTCTCTATATAATTTATTTGTTGTTTGAAATGAAATCATTACAATTAATAGGCCTAACTTACAATGTTTTTATTAAATCGTGATCACGTTAGACAGTTTTCTTCGTATTAAAACATTTCATGACGTGACACTCATTATCTGGTTCTTGCCTAAAAAATGGGTATATAATGTGCGTTATTAACAGATTACACTAACAGTTTGGTCAGCCTCTGCCTATGGAGAGAGAAAAAAATGTTTTCAAAAGCATTTTTTTCAAGTGTTTTTTCACAAAACACACCCTGGATGTAATAATGAACATAGCAGTCGTCATTTACTCCCGACATCTGAGCCATTGAAGATTACCGTTACTTTCGGTTTTGAAAGGAAAGCGCTGATCCCGATCTACATAGGCGTCTATGTTCGTGCGAATCATTCGTGATGCAGCTTCACCCACAGCAGAAGTGACTATAAGGCTTTTTTATGCATCCTTGCAAACGGCCTTTCTTAATAATGCGCTTGGTGGCAAGTTTAGCCGCTAAACATGGCTAAATGCGACTAAAGTAAACATTACGGCTCATAATCCCACATCAGAGAGGGGCAGGGCGAGCAGAGCTCATTTGCATTTAAAGAAACATGCAATAGAATGAATTGATTTTTTGCAAAGCTGATTTTGACAAGGTAAAAGTGTGTTTTTTTACACTACTATTGAGATTTTTTAACCAAAGACCCTAAAGATTCATATGAACTTGTGAAAAATGGGCATCCGATGACCCCTTTAAAGGGATAGTTCACCCAAAAATGAAAATTCTGTCATTAATTACTCACGCTCATGTTGTTTCAAACCTGTAAGACCTTTGTTCGTCTTTGTAACACAAACTAAGATATTTTTGATGAAATTTGACAGCTTTCTGACCCTGCATAGACAGCAAGAGTCTACCACATTCAAGATCCAGAAAGGTACCAAGAATATTGACAAAACAGTCCATGTGACGTCAGTGGTTCAACCGTAATTTTATGAACGAAGGTCTTACAATTTGGAACGACATGAAGGTGAGTAATTAATGACAGGATTTTCATTTTTGGGTGATCTATCCATAGAGTGTTCACTGACTATCTGTTTGAGTATATATAAATGTTATGTACTATACAGTAACACTAAGCAACTCACTGAAGTCAGGGAGCGTAGGTTTTTATCAGACTGCTAAAAAACAAGTCATGTTTGCAAGGTACAACGGGATGCTTTTATGAAACAAATTGTGTAAAACCATTCTACCATAAATTGTCGCATTCAATTCAATGCAACAATTTATGTAACACCGTGTCTACGCTAGAAGTGACTGACGTCACATTGATTGCTGGAAGTGTTGAAGTTGCAAGTCACCTAAAGGGGTCACACAAAAATGAAAATTATGTTATCATTTAAACACCTTCAAGTGAGTCTAAACCTGTATGCTTTTCTTTCTACTGAACACAAGAGAAATTATTTTGATGAGAAATGTGAATAACCAAACAGTTTTTGGTCCCTATTCACTTCTATAGTATTTTTGGTTATACAATCAGTCTCTGCTCACAAAGGCATGTAAAACCAGTAGTAATTACACTCATTTTAACCAACTGTTTTTGATTTTGATATATTTTACATTTTAATTTATACATTTTCAGCAGCCAGTCCAAGAAATATTTATGTATTTAATGAAATTGCAAAACATTTTTTCAGGATTCCTTGATAAATAGAAAATTCTAAAGAAAAAAATTGGTTTGAAATAAAATCTGTAAAAAGCCTACCCCCTGGTTTCACAGACAAGGCTTAAGCCTAGTCCTAGACTAAAATGTAAGTCTGAGCTGTTTCAACTGAAAGAAACTTGCACTGACTGATCTTAAAATATATCAGTGCCTTTGTTTTGTCTCAAGATCCACACCAGTAATGTTCTTTTCAGCACATTTATAAAAAATACTTAAATGTCCTCATTGATCTAAGGCCTAATCCTGGCTTAGTCTAAGCCCTGTCTGTGAAACCGGGCCTACATGTCTTTAGAGTGACTTTTGATCAATTTATTGTTAAATGAAAGTATTAATTGTTTTCAAGAAAAAAAATTCACTGACCCCAAACTTTTGAACAGTACAGTGTATAATGTTTTAAATTAATCCATGATATTTAAATACAGTTAAAAAATGTATTCAGGTTAAAGGGGAACTTAGTATAGTTTACCCAAAAATGAGTCCAAAACCATAAGACCGTTCATCTTCAAAACACAAATTAAGATAATTTTGATGAAATCTGAGAGCTTTCCAAACCTGAATAGACATCAACGCAGCTGACACTTTCAAGGCCCAGAAAGGTAGTAAGGACATTGTGAACCTGCATCGAAAACACAGAATTGTTGAGTAAAGCTATGTATTCTCGTAGCTTCATAAAATGATGGATGAACCACTGATGTCACATGGACTAATTTAGTGATGTCCCTACTACCTTTCTGGGCCTTGAACGTGTCAGTTGTGTTGTTGTCTATGCAGGGTCAGAAAGCTTTTAGATTTCATCAAGAATATCTTAATTTGTGTTTTGAAGATGAACGAAGGTCTTACAGGTTTGGAACGACATGAGGATGAGCAATTAATGATAGAATTTTCATTTTTGATTGAACTAATCCTTTAAACTGTCTGAAAAAACTGTTAAAGCAAAAATAGAAAAGTGGGATCCGCCAACTAAAGGTGCATTGCAATTTGTGATCCTGGACCACAAAACCAGTTTTAAGTAGCACAGGTATATTTGTAGCAATAGCAAACAATTCATTGTATGGGTCGAAATGATTGATTTTTCTTTTATGCCAAAAATCATTAGGATATTAAGTCAAGATCATGTTCCATAAAGATATTTTGTAAATGTCCTAACGTGAATATATCTAAACTTAATTTTTGATTAGTGATATGCATTGCTAAGAACTTAATTTGTACAAATTTATAGGCGATTTTCTCAATGTTTAGATTTTTTGCACCAATTCCAGATTTTTAAATAGTTGTATCTCGGCCAAATATTGCCCTGTCCTAACAAGCCTAACAATCCTAAAAGCTTATTTATTCAGCTTTAAGATGATGTATAAATCTCAATTTTCTCTTATAACTGGTTTTGTGGGCCAGGGTCACATTTGCCGCAAGCAAGAGATCCACATCTAAACAAGACAAAAATAAAGATATATATATATATGAATAACTACACTTAGCCACTGTAGGTATCAGAATAAGCTGCAAAGTGGTCCAAACTTTGCTCATAGTCAAACACAAAAGTATTAAGGACTGAGGTTTTGGTTCAACAAAGGTCAAAACTGACAACTGCTCCGCAGTGATACTAGGAATGTATTTCTGGTGATTGTATAGCATGCACAGCTCCAAAGAAGGGGATTTAACATGAGGCTGGCCATGTGAACTCAAGCTGAAGTAAGCATGCCCAAATGATTATGTTATGCCATCTGAAATAGCAGTCATTCTGGCCGCAGGAGGGGAGAGACACTCATAACAACCCCCTGATGAATATTATATGCTTGTGTATGTGTCTGTGTGTGCGTGTCTGAAGGTTTCATCACAGCTCAACACTAGTGACTTTCCCCTCAGCAGTGCCTTGGAGGTTGACGACGTGCTTCCCACCCAGCACTCGCCGTCCTGCTTCTCACGTGCTTCGTGAAAGATCTTGCGTGAGTGTCGCTAAGATTCGGCATGGCAGATCGGTCTGTCCATCTGCTTATCCGTCTCTCTGGCTCTCGTCCTCAGCCACGTCACCCAAGATGCGCCGAACGTGACAGTAAAATGTACACACTCTGCCCACGCACTATAAATATATCTGCAACATAAAAGGGCCAGTGCACTTAGGGTCGACGAACGCTCTCTTGTCCTCTACTATGACTGGCTTCATGAATAATAGACGCATGACTTCAAAACAAACTGAAATTTTGTTGTGGTTTTGTAAGAAAGCATCTGGGAATAATGTATCTGCGAATGTAAATTTAACTAATTCCCAATATTGACGGATAACGAAAGCCATGCTGCGTGCCACACTGAGGTGTCATTAATCACACCCGGCAAAGTGAGAAAAAGAGGCAACTGCTCCAACTGAAAATGGATGAGATCTGTTTCTGATGCCACTCAGTGCCAATATACTCGGAATATTGTTTTCATAATGCCAACATGACATATTGTTATTCTCAACTGACTGAAAACAAATGAAGGGGATCTACAGAGCTACAGAAGAAGATTAAGGATAAGAATACTTGTTGATACAGTAGTTGCAGGTGTGATTTAACAGTCTGACGGTGGAATAAGACCTAAGTTTCCAGGCATTATGAATTCTGTAGGGTTTCAGTGTACTTTTATTAGTGTATGAAATCACTCAAACCAAGATTATTTGGTTAACTAAAACTAAAAATATTAAAACATGTTTGTTAACTGAAATAAATCTGAAATAAAATGTAAATATGTATATTATTAGATTTAAAAAAATATTGCTTTTGGAACAAACCCGAAATAGGATTAAGTTAAAGCACAAAAATTTGTGACTGAAAATGAACTAAACTAAAACTGAAATCACAATAAATTAATCCGGAATAGTAATATTAATATTAAAAAAGGAATTAATTTATCAAACACTCACGTTCCCAAGACCTCCTTGAAATCATAATTTTCCTTGATATCAGTTGTCTTCTTTTTCCATCCATTTTCATCCTCTCCTAAAGGCATTGTATAGTTGATTTCCTCTCAGGAACTGAAAAAAAAGAAAAACAGAAGAAGTCAATGAATAATCACTGATAAAAAAAAAGTGTGTTCCAAGTTGAAGTGCTATAATCGGGTCCCCAGTGCATCTACCAACCCAGAAAATGTGAAAAAGGACAACCCAGTAACTTGTTTTGGTGTGAAAAAATGAGCCGGTCAGATTTTGCTCGCCTTGTGATGTAGAAAGGGGATCTTATTATAATACTACTGCCCCTTAATCTGCACGTTTTCACCCACTGAGCCACCATTTTGTTTTCACAAGTGACAACGATGTACCAGTTCCAACACCTTGGTAAAAGTTTGAGCAAAGCATGCTAACTGTTCTGTCTTTGGCTGCACAGACGAGTACAGAACACTATTTAGAGTCCCAGCCTCAGAGGAGACAAGAGAGCAGTGGATTTATTGATTTATTTACTGTATATTATGCTGCTGCCATACAGATCTTATGTGAAAACATGCCATTTCTTTCCCAGATGTTTATCTTCACAGACATAACCACCTGTTTTTGTAACACATGTGTGTTTTTAATATAAACTTGTGTGTATTTGACAGTTTAAGCGCAATAAGACATGAAAGAACTTTTAGTTTAGTTTAGTACTCACATGCCGTGTGACAGCCACTTTCTGTGCGTGCTTCAGATGTGTGCGCTCAGAAAACCCTATATTAGAAGTTTATAAACTAATACGCTTTAAAACGCATGATTTCAGCGCGATAGACATGGTAAACAAACTCAAACAGATGTTTTTAGCCAAGTATCTGAGGTATAAGCTGTAAAGGCACAGTCCTATTCTGGAAAAGGGGGCACGGAGCAGCAGCTCATTTGCATTTAAAGACATGCACAAAACAGCTAAAACTTCACAAACACATTCTGGGGACACCTGAGACTTATATTACATATTGTGAAAAGGGGTATAATAAGTATCCTTTAAATCTTACTGCCATAATGATGCATTGTTCATGTATGCATTAACACATCACACTGCAAAAGCATGATAACTGTTCTTTCTTTAGCTGTACAGAAGGAGCCTCAGAGGAGACAAGAGAGCAGTGGATTTATTGATTTATTTACTGTATTTTATGCTGCTGTCACGCAGATCTTATGTGAAAACATGTGATTTCTTTCCCAGATGTTTATCTTCACAGACATAATCAAATGTTTTTGTAACTTATGTGTGTTTTTAATATAAACGTGTGTGTATTTGACAGTTTAAGCGCAATAAGACATGAAATAACTTTTTAGTTTAGATTTAGTACTTACATGCTGTGTGTCACTTTCTGTGTGCATGCTTTGGATGTGTGCGCTCAGAAAACCCTATATCAAAAGTTTAAACTAATATCGTTTAAAACACATGATTTCAGGATGATAGACATGGTAATCAAACTCAAACAGATGTTTTTAGCCAAGTATCTGAGGTGTAAGCTGTAAAGGCACAGCCCTATTCTGGAAAAGGGGGCTGCAGCAGCTCATTTGCATTTAAAGAGGCATACACAGAAACAGCATGTTTCTGCTTCCAATCAAAATTGGCATTTTCAAAATGATACAATGAATGATCTGTGGGGTATTTTGAGCTAAAACTTCACAAACACATTCTGGGGACACCTGAGACTTAATATAAACATGCGTTTTTTCCCCAGCTGCTTACCTTCACAGACATAACCAACTGTTTTTATAACTCATGTGTGTTTTTAACATAAACTTGCGTGCAATTGACAGTTTAAGCGCAATAAGACATGAAAGAACTTTTTTGTGTAAATTTAGTACTCGCATGCTGTGTGAGAGCCACTTTCTGTGTGCAGTCTTCGGATGTGTGCGCTCAGAAAACCCAATATCAGAAGTTTAAACTAATATCGTTTAAAACGCATGATTTCAGTGCAGTAGACATGGTAATCAAAAACAAACAGATGTTTTTAGCCGAGTATCTGAGGTATAAGCTGTAAAGGCACAGTCCTATTCTGGAAAAGGGGGCAGCAGCAGCTCATTTGCATTTAGAGACATGCACAAAAACTGAAACTTCAGAGACTCATTCTGGAGACACCTGAGACTGATATTACATATTGTAAAAATGGGCATGATAGGTCTCCTTTAAATCTTACTGCAGTAATGTGGCATCGTTCATGTGTGCATTAACACATCACACTGCCACTGAAGCCTGCATGTGTGAATTCTGTAATCGCATGGTACCTGTTACTCTTCTAAGTGCAGGGGAAGATGGGCCAAACCATAGTTTATGGTTGCATAAGGCATTTTACGTAGCCTAAGCATCTGAAGGGACTACATTAGCATGTGGCCAGTTTATTTATAGATTTTGAGATGAAATTTTTATAGACAAACTCTAGTGACTCTAGATGATTAAAACAAAAAAAGAAATAAAGTAATGCCTGCTCACATATTCATAAAAACTATCGACTGTACTAAACTCCACAAGTCCTCAAAGAACTTCCTTTACGTGAAACTATTAATGAGTCTAAATGGATCATTGTGGTTTGCACCACTATTAATGCTCCTCTGAGGAGCCACTACTCTGTTTATCTGACACACTTATTGATATTTCCAACAAGCTCTAGGATAAATAATATTACACACTACATCATGGCATCGGAGGACAATTGGTAATCTACAGACAAATTTGACATTTACATGTACATTTAGTTATTTAGCAGACACTTTTATCCAAAGCGACTTTCTAATGAGGACAATGGAAGCAATCAAAATCAACAAAAGAGCAATAATATGCAAGAGCTCTGACTCTATAAGTCTCAGGTCTCAGTTAGCCTAACGCAGTATGCATAGCAAGTTTTTTCTTATATAATAAAGAAGAAGAATAATAGCTAGTGTTAGAGGCCTTTTTTAAGAAAACAAGCAGTTAGAAAACAAATAGAGTGCAAGTCTTAAAGGGTCAAGTGTTTTTTTTTTTAATGAAAACAAGTAGATAAAATAGAATTAGAGCGCTACAGTCAAATAAAGAAAAATAATAATAATAATAAAAATAATTATTTTTTAATACTATATATTAAATTGATCTTTAGCTGACATTTCAGTGCAAAAATATCTTCTCAATTTGATTACACAAATTTAAAATGATTTTAAGAATAAGTTATCAAACAAATATCATTTAAAGGTTATACAAGCTGTTATATCGTTTTAGAGTCTTTCTTACGAGTATTTAAAAATAAATAAATTGATTAAAAAAGACACTTTCACATTTTATTTATTTTTGTTAGAAAGTCGCTAAATTTTGTTTGGTTTTATAATTTTCTGTAATTTTGTTTAGTCATAAATTTTTATTTTATATGGCATAATTTAAATTTTTCATTATTATCATTTATTATATATCTATTATTATACATTAACTTAAAATCCAATTTAATTTTCTCCAATACTATGCTATTACTATATCCGTCTATGTTCATTCTTTATTTATTGTAATGTTTGTAATCTTTAAAGACATTTAAAATAGATAATGACAGTTAAATGATAAGTTTGATTGGTAATTCTGGAACTTTAAAAAAAAAACATATTTTCAAAGGTCACACACCTTTTTTCACTGACCATTTGTGGATAAAGATCCGTTTTGTACCCTGTTTGTAGAAAGTGCCACAAAACCAAACCAAAGCTGACAAAATAACAAACAAGATTCAGCAATCCATAGGACTCATACATACACTGAATATATCATAAGTTATGTCCAGTACAAGTTAGATTTTTCAGATCTGTGCATTAAAGTACAAAAAGTACTTTTGTTATATTTTTGGATCTGGTACCATAGCAATGCCATGGTGTTTTAACATGCATCATAGTAATACCATACTATGGAATATGAATATGAAAATCGTTCAGTACCATGCTATACCATCAGTATACCTACTACCACATTACTTTTAGCAAAGGAATACAGATACGACAAAGCAAGGAAAAAAATCAACTATGCAAAAAAAAAAAAAAAAAAACGCCTTACCACTATTTGAAAGTGTTCCGCATCTCGAGTCATTGAACAAGCAATGCGCTATGCCAGTGGATGCATATTGTTCGTGTATAAGTGTGTGTGTATTCAGACACTGCGCATAGATGCGCATGCAGGAGTCTGTTGCCACCTGCACTAATAATCTTCTAGGAACAGACAACGAAGCATTAACATGAATTGACTGAAAACATAAAATGTTTATTTTTTTTAATCGACGTTATCTTACACAGACTCCTAATATGCAACACGGACTACAATGTGTTGCCCACATCATGCATAAAAGCTTGCAGTGGCATTGCAGAAGATTCTGCTACTACATGTAAATCAGTTCATACACTTAAACCGCTGACTTCGAGGAAAACTTAAAATAAATGCAATACCTGATCGTCTGCTCCTACGGACGGATGGTCCTCTTCTGCCTCTTTATCTATCCGCAATTCTCTTTCGATGCAATAGTTGCGGGATCTACCCTGACGTCAAGTAGCGACTGGAGGAGGCGTCTTTCATTTGACAATATAATGATACAGTCCGGATACTATGATACTATTCCCGAGTGCCATTCGCAGAGCCCTATAGATTTATATAAGCTAGTAAGTTTTGTAAGCAGATTAGGTTTAAAACCACTAAATGACAGTACATTAACAAATACAATACATTAAATAAATAAATAAATAAATAAATAAACATCCCCCCCCCCAAATACATTTGATATATTTTGTTTTTTCAAGTATTTCTTTTTGCAAATTTAGCCTATAGCTATACAGTCAAACCAAAATGTATTAAGACACCTTTAACATTTCACACTTTATCATTTATTCGCTATATAGTTTAGAAAACTGTAATAAAATAAGACAAGAACTGTCAAATTGTGTCAGAACACATTCATTTTAATGTCAGATAACTTTGATAGAAAGGTATGTAATGGATTACAATCAACCAAAAATTCAGACAACTCTTAATATGACAATATTTACACAACTATCAATACTATAATATGTTGACCAATAACCAAGCAATGCTTAATTTAGTTCACTCTGTGGTGTAAAAAGGTTGCATAAGCAATTAAAGAAAGATACTAAATATAGTGTCCTGCATATATATATATATATATATATATATATATATATATATATATATATATATATATCTTATTTTAATAATGTATTATTTATGAAGCAGTTTCATTTTGTGGCCTAAAATCCAAAACAGAATTAGCGTTTTCAAGCAAATATGGGCTCCATTGGGAATTCCCTATAAGTTTTTTTGAATGCTGCATCTTATTACAGTCTTTCTAAATGTTCTTTGAAATAATAATCGTGCTCTATAAATTTTAAAGCATTTTTTTAGCATGTAATAGTATATTTATTTTAAGTCGTAACAATATATTTATTAAAACTGTGAAACTACAGTTTTTTACCATAATTATTATTTATTATTAATATATGTTATTTTTAAATATATTTTTTCTTTATTCGGCTCTATTTGCTTTTATATCTATATTGTGTTAACGACCTTTGCAACAGATAAACACTGACTATGTGGATATATTAAGTTTAATTAACGTTACGTTGTAATTCTGTTTTTTTAAATAAAACATTAAATCTCTTGTAAATGTGTATCTTATTTCGAATGCCGTTTGTTTTCATTTTCTACATTTTCGGAAGTAGGGAGGGGCTTCTTAAATGTACTTCCGGTTTGGTATGACGAAGGAGGCGGGACTTCGTTAGCTATCAACGCTACTTGCTTGCTGGCTAACAGTTACCGCTGTTGTTACTGAGGGATAATTCCTAACTGCGCCAATAAAGTCGCGATTTTAATACGGGTAGGTTAGCGTATTTCTAAAACCTTTTCTTCCCGAATACGTTTATAGACCTCAGCGAGATTAATGTAAGAAACCGAAGTGCGCTTTTATACAGACGTGAGTGAGTAGGAGAGCACACTACGAGACCGCTCTTTTGTTTGACTGAAACACGGAACGTCGATTGGCTGTTGGCGGTTTGGGATTGTTTACCGGAAGATTAGCACGCGGCTAAGTATGCTATTTCACATAACACTGTAAATGCATGTAGTCCAAAGCATAATCTCTTCTGTTATAGGCTTACTTTGAAGCTGGTATGAAAGAATGTATATATGGGTGATGAATTAATCTCCAAGGTTCCCTTTGTCCTCCATTAAGCGGGTCAACTGTAGTTTGTTTATGTTTAGTAGCTCATATAGATATTGTAAACAACATTTGTTATGTGAACATTATATATGGTGAGCCAAAATAACTTTGGATATGTAATGCCATCTTTAAAATCATGAAAATCTGTGATGGTGATTGTAAGACTTCCTTATTATTCTACTGTAATATTCCGCTTTTTCTGAGCAATTGCATTCAGATGTGAAGGCGTTTTTTGTCTAACAGTAGGTTGGTGCAAATGTATAGCTATTAAGGATTTCTACCTGACATACAAATAGCATTAATTTTTTTAATCAAAACAAGTCACGGAAATGAATTAGTCGAAAGCCCTGAGTCTAAAAGGATGTTTGTTGGTCAACAGGTACCATTTCAATGGGCTCCAAGAGAAGACGAGCCACCTCTCCCTCCAGCAGTGCCAGCGGAGGAGACTTTGATGATGCCACCTCATCCACCCCAGTCAGTGGATGGAAGAGGAGGAGAGCTTCCACTGCTCCTTCTGTTGATCAAGTGAGTACATGGTGTTTAGTATATTCAACTAACTTGGTTTAGCACAGTTTGGTCATAGATCTGTTTACATCATACACTTATCTTGGACTTTATCACTTCTTTAGATTGCTGTGTGCCATGAATTGTACAATACTGTCAGAGATTACAAAGATGACCAAGGCAGACAGATCTGTGAGCTCTTTGTTCGTGCACCAAAGAGGAGGTACAAGTCTATTCCTTGTCTTTTAATGTATTTGTCATTCAAATATTTAGACACACTTGCAGTTTAAAAAAAAAAAAAATATAATATTTTAAACATTTCTAAATGGAGTAAAATCATAAAACTTAATGTTGGAGTTAATGGCTGCATTTACTTTATTGTCTAGTCCTGCTCAGGGTTATTATAATCAACTACAACTAAAATCATATAATTTGTAGTACCTGTAATAAAATGAACATTAATGGAAATAAAATAGAGTATACATTAGTTAAAAATGAAATTTAAATTACATCAGTTATATTTATTTATAATGTATTATTATATCTGATATATGTATTTTACAATTATATTTATTTTTATTAGAAAAAAAACATTGTGCTGTATAATATTCTTCATTTTGTTAATAGTCTAAAATATAAAACTTTGTAAAAAAAAAAAATTATTAACAATAAATGTTATTTAACATCAACATAAAAAAGAAAACTAATACAATTTAAAAAAAGTTAAAACTTTAAAATAAATACATATTTATACAAATAAATGGAAAATATGGAGAATATAAAAATAAAATCTAATTCCAAATGATAATACATACAATATTTATATTTCATTGGCTCAGCTTTTCAACTGGCTCAATATTATTTATTAAATAATATGTGCATAAAAGTAAAATTAGTAATCACTTCTAGTTCTTAAAGTAATTAATTTTGTGTAATTCTTTTTTTAAATGAATTTTATAGTGTGAAGAAATAAACCATTCTGAGTTTAATGAAGTCAAGCTTGGAGTCAGTGTTTTTTTTTAGGGAGGAAAGAAATGATAGATATTAATACTTTTATTTAGCAAGGATGCTTTAGATTTATAAAAAGTGATGATAAAGACATTTATAATGTTAAAAAAAAGCTTTGTTTTTCATATAAATGCTGTTCTTCTGAACTTTTTAATAATTAAGGAAACCTGAAAAAATCCTGCTGTTTTCAACATAACAATAAATGTTTTTTGAGCAGCAAATCAGAATATTAGAATGATTTCTGAAGGATCATGTGACTGGAAAAATTCAGCTTTGAAATCACAGGAATAAATTACATTTTAAAATACATTCAAATAGAAAACAGTTGTTTTAAATGGTACAAATATTTCAAAATTGTACTGTTTTTGCTGAACTTTGGATCAAATAAATGCAGGCTTGGTGAGCTGAAGATGCTTCTTTAAAAAACATTAAAAAACTAATAAAAATAAAAAAGTATACAAAAATAAACTCTTAATTCAGAATATTAATGCATAAGAAATGCATTCTGTGTAATTCTTTTTTCTTTTCTTTTTTGATCAATTTTACAATGCAATGAAATAAACCATACTCAGTTTAATAAATGCAATTGACGCTAACCTCCGCCTCCACCCTTTCTGCCTCTTTTTCTTGTTTTAGAAATCAGCCTGACTATTATGAAGTGGTGAGCCAGCCCATAGACATGATGAAAATACAGCAGAAGCTCAGGGCAGAGGAATACCAGGATGTAGAGCAGTTCTCCGCTGACTTTCATCTGCTTATTAATAACACCAAAGCTTACTATCAAGTGAGTTCGCATTTATATTTACATGTAACACTGAAGATTCTGGCACATGAATCTGCTCAGTCTCTCCTTTTATTTTAGACTACTGGTTAGCTATAAATGCTATCAGCATAGCAGATGCACAAGTAAAACTGTTCAGCATCATAGACACCGTCAACTCAGAAATGCTAATATATCTGTGGGTCTCTTACAACAGGCTGACAGTGTAGAGTACAGAGCTGCCTGCAGGCTTTTGAACGTCTTCCTGTCTACCAAGAATGAACTGCTACAGGGAGCCGAAGGAGAGGATGCTGAAGATGATGAAGAAGGTGACGATGGGGAAAACCCTAGTGCTTCCATGGAGGAGGAGGTAAAGAAAATTGACAGCTTTTTTTCCGTTTGTGTTCATGGATGTTTCGTGGTTTCTTTTATGATTATTATTAATGTGTCTTTGCTCAACAGAGACCACCAAGCTATCTAAAAGCCATACTGGAGCAGCTCTTGGAGGCCATAGTATCATGCACTGATTCCTCAGGGAGGCTTGTTAGTGAGCTATTCCAAAAACTTCCCTCCAAATTGGTGAGACCCATGTTCGTGTAGTCCCTTAATGTCAGGCTAGTTTGTTACTTTAATCAAATCTGACTTAAGTTCTCATTTCTTCCTTTTTACAGCATTATCCAGACTATTATGCCGTAATAAAAGAACCAATTGATCTGCGCGCTGTGGCTCAGAGGATACAGGTACTTGGCACTTTTAGCACTTTATTCTTCTAGTTGTTTACGAAATAAATGAGAAATCTCTAGTATTGGCATGAAATGGCTTACTTCCATGTTGCAAAATAAGCTGAATAATAGTAATACTTTGTTCTGTTTTTAGGCAGGACATTACAAATCCATCAATGCCATGGCCAAGGACATTGATCTTTTGACAAAAAATGCCAAAACTTACAATGAGCCAGGGTCACAAGTTTTCAAGGTGTGCACACTTTATCCCCTTGTTCTCTATTCATCATAAACATTCAACTCCTTGTACGCAACATGTATAAACTCATTTTTTTCTTTTCAAAGGATGCTAACACAATCAAGAAGGTATTTGCCCAGAGAAAGACTGAGATTGAGCAGGCTGAACCGACTAAATCTAGCCTGCGCATCAGGTAATTCTTCTTTTCCTCAACTGTTTGCTTTAAAGATGCTTTTTTTTTAGTCTATAACATGTTGTTTTTTGCTAGGAATCGGAGGTCTGCTCAGGGTGACCGGCTGTCTGCCATCACTATGGCTCTTCAGGCTGGATCTGAAAGTGATGAAGACTCTATTCTCACAGGTACATATCCACAGTTCCCTTAGTCTAAGATCTCTCTATTTCAGAGAGTCTGCCAACTCTACTTATTTAAAAATACATTTGCAAGGTCTGCCACTGAAGGATTGTTCTTTGAAGTACCTTTTATCTGTCCTTATTTTTTGTCTCAGGCACTATACGTTATGACACTGGAGAATCGGAGACAGATTGTGGTCTCAGTGCAGGTGACCCAATCTTACTGTTGTACCAGTCAGTGCGAGGAGCCCGAAGCATTCAGGGGTTGCTTCTCGCTGAACCCTTCCTCCAACTTCCAGTGCGAAGGGAATACCCAGACTACTACCATCAGATCAAAAACCCAATCTCCCTGCAACAGATCAGGTGTGGATAACCCACATGATATATCTGCTGATTTGAACTGTAAACTTTGAAAACAGTCTAAATTTTCACACTCTATCCATATTTTATATTCTTTATAGGGATAAGATGAAGAATGGGGATTATGAAGGAGTTGAGCAGATGGAGGCTGACCTCACGTTAATGTTTGAGAATGCTAAACGCTACAACATGCCCAACTCCACCATATACAAACGTGCACAGAGGTTACAGCAAATAATGCAGGTCAGTCAGTTTCAAGAACTAAACATCTTCTCTGAAACCTATTGCAAGTATGTCCTAATGTTTCAGGGAAATGACAAAAGAGGATTATTATGTTTGGTTGAATTTGTATCCTAGCAAAAGAAAAGAGAGCTTCGAGATGATGACGAAGGAGATGTGTCTACTGCAAATTCTGATTTGGGAAGTGGTAAAAGGAAAAGGTGATTTTTTTTTTTTTTTTTTTTTTTTTTTTTTTTTTTATAAATAATCTCACTTGTGTTTTTTTTTTTTTCTCACCTATATGATTTGAAATTAGTAGTATGTTTTTAACATAATTTTTTTTATTGCTGTTATTATCTGGTCCTTAAAGCCACAAGAAGAATACCAAGAAAAACCGAATGAAGATGCTGTATGCTGCAGTGACTGAGGCACGTGAGACAGGCAGTGGACGGCGCCTCTGTGATCTCTTCATGGTGAAGCCCTCTAAGAAGGATTACCCAGACTACTATCAGATCATCCAAGATCCAATGGACCTGCGTACCATTGAGAACAATATACGCACTGAGCGTTATAACAATGAGGAGGCACTTATGGATGACATGAAGCTTATGTTTCGCAATGCCCGCCACTATAATGAGGAGGGATCTCAGGTGGGTGTCATTACTTTACTTGAGCTGAATGCTAAGTTGTAATACACTACTGTTCAAAAGTTTGGGGTCAGTAAGATTGTTTTCTTGAAAGAAATGAATACTTTATTTCACATGGAGGCATTAAATTGATCAAAAAATGACAATGACTTAAAATATTAAGCAGTAAATATAATTTTAATGTTGATGGTAATATGAAATGTTTTTTTTTTGAGCATCAAATCAGCATATTACAATATCAGTCAAAAGCTTTTGGACTGTATTTGATCCAAATAAAAGCAGTAAAATTTTGAAATATTTTTACTATCTATATTAACTGCTTACTATTTGGATATATTTTAAAATGTCATTTATTGCTGTGATCAAAGCTACATTTTCAGTATCTTTACTCCAGTCTTCACTGTCACATGATCCTTCAGAAATCATTCTAATATGCTGATTTGCTGTTCAAGAAACATTTATTATCGTCAATATTTAAAATAATTAAAAGAATAATAATTTTATTTAACAAGGATGCTTTAAATTTAGCAAAAGTGATGATAAATACATTTGTTACAAAAGATTTCTATTCAGATAAATACTGTTCTTCTGAACTTCCTATTTATTAAAGAAACTTGAAATTTCTAGTAATATCTACTAATAATAAATGTTTTTTTGAGTGGCAAATCAGAATATTAGAATGAATTCTGAAGGATCTTGTGACTTTGATAAATGATTTGCTTTGAAATTACAGCAATACATTACATTTTAAAATGTATTCAAATGGAAAACAAAGAGTTATTTAAAATAGTAGAAATATTTCAAAATTGTACTGTTTTTGCTGTACGTTGGATCAAATAAATGCAGGCTTGGTGAGCAGAAGAGACTTCTTTAAAAACGTAATGTCCAAAAACGTTTGACTGGAAGTGTAAAACGATTTCTAAAGGATCATGTGACACTAAAGACTGGAGTAATGGCTGCTAAAAATTCAGCTTAGCATCACCGGAATAATTAGCATTGTAAAATATATTAAAATGTAAAAAAAAAGTTATTTTAAATTGTTACAATAATATCACAATATAATTGTACTATGTTGTTTTTTTTTTTTTTTTTTTTTTTTTTCAACAAAATTGCAGCCTTGATAGGCATAAGAAAAGAAACATCTTTCAAAACTATTAAAATCTTGCCTACCCTGAATGTCTGTCTATCTTTAGTTGCTCATTACCTTTTACAAATATGTCTATCATAAGAATGAGATCTACAGCAGTGTTATTTAATTGTTCAAACCCTGAAAACATTGTCTAAAATTGAGTACACCTAATAGTCTAATTTGAAATGTCTGCTTGCCATTTCATGTTTTCTATTCACCCACAGGTTTATAATGATGCAAACATCTTGGAGAAGATGGTCAAGGATAAACAGAAGGAGCTTGGCCCTCCTCCAGAGGAAGATGACATGGGCTCTCCCAAACTCAAGCTTCGTATGTTTTTATTAATGCACTAATAAAGAACGGTAATTGTAGATTTAACTACTTTTTTATTTACTAAGTTCCTTTCTTTTTTTTTTCTAGGCCGTAGTGGAGTTGCTGCCTCCCCAAAAAAGGCCCGCACCCAAACCACCCCACTCCAGCAAAAGCTTACTGATCTCTACGAAGCTGTGCGCAACTTTACAGACAACCGCGGCCGACGTCTCAGCACAGTTTTCCTCCGTCTGCCTTCACGTTCTGAGCTGCCTGACTATTATGCTGCCATTAAGCGTCCTATTGACATGGAGCGTATACGCAGCTACATGGTACAGGGACGCTACCAAGACGTGGACTCGCTAGCAGAAGACTTCATCCTTATGTTCAACAATGCCTGCACCTACAACGAGCCCGAGTCTCTGATATACCGAGATGCGTTGCTGCTCCATCGAGCCTTTTTGGAATCCCGACGTCAGATTGAGGATGAAGAGGAAGGAGATGAAGGTGGACTAGGTGGTTTGTCGGTTGCCTCTCTCGTGCGCGAGCTCATCCGGAACCTCTTTGTGTCAATGATGGGGCACCAGGATGACGAAGGCCGCTGCTACAGTGACTCTTTGGCGGAGGTTCCTGCCATCGACCCCGCTAACCCAGAGGACCCACCCCTCACTTTAGAGATTATTCGTAATAATGTGGATAATGGACGCTATCGGAGACTGGATGTGTTCCAGGAGCATGTGTTTGAAGTGCTGGAGAAAGCAAGACGTCTCAACAGGTAAGCAAGGAAGAGTGTGAAAATCAACTATTTTTGTTGTCATTAAAGACACAGTTCAATTTCTTTCTTTTATTTTTTACTGTGGAATTCAAAAGATGCCACTTTCAATAAAATAAACAGCAAAGTTGTGCATTTTCAGGACCGATTCTGAAATCTTTGAGGATTCTGTGGAGTTGCAACATTTCTTTGTGAAGATTCGTGATGAGCTGTGCAAGAATGGCGAAATTTTGCTGACCCCAGCGCTGAGCTACACATCCAAACATCTGCATGCCGACATAGATCAAGAAAAGCGAGAGAAACTGCCCCAGGAAATTGAGGAAGACCGGCTGAAACGGGAGGAAGAAAAAAAAGGTTATTTGCTTTTGATGTTTTCAGAAATTGTTTCGCTGTTGCCTCTAGCATTTTTAAGTTATGTAACATCTTGGGATACCCTTTAAAGTCTTGCTGCTGTAATGAATTTCTATTATAGAAGTGTAATAATGTGCACTTTGCTCTTATGATTAATAGGTCTTCCTGAAGAGGACAAAGCAGAGGGTGCTGCAGGAAGCCAGTGGCCATCAGGTCCTCAAAGCTCATACAGTCAAGACTGCAAATTTGAGAACAAGACCTACAGTGTGGGAGATTGTGTATACATTCAGCCTTCAGAAGCAAATTTGCAGCCCCACATTGTCTGCATTGAGAAACTCTGGAAGGATGAAGCTGGTGCGCACATTCTCGCTTTTTCTTTATTGCTGTTGGTTTATTCTCTTGCTTTTTTGCTGATGTATCACCTCCATTTTAAACCTTTTCCAATTTCTTGTATCAACAATTGGATGTGTTTTTTGATTGCAGGTGAGCAGTGGATGTACGGATGTTGGTTTTATCGTCCAGGAGAAACGTTCCATCTGGCAACGCGCAAGTTTCTGGAGAAGGAAGTATTCAAGAGCGACTATTACAACCGTGTGCCTTTCAGCAAGATCTTGGGGAAATGTGTTGTGTTGTTCGTAAAGGTAAATAACATGAGCCAGAGTCCAAATACAGTTGAGGTCAAAAGTTTACATACACCTTGCAGAATCTGCAAAATGTTAATTATTTTAGCAAAATAACAGGTATCACACAAAATGCAAGTTGTTGTTTTTTTTTTTTTTTTTAGTACTGACCTGACTAAGATATTTCACATAAAAGACCATGGTCCACAAGAAAAAATAATTGTATTTATAAAAATCACCCTGTTCATAACTTTGTACATATACTTGATACTTAAAGGTGCCATAGAATGCATTGAGAGAATATTTTAAATTGTTCTCTGATATCTACATGGAAGGTATATGGCATAGGAAAGGGCAAAAAATCTCCACAAATGGTTTTACAGGTCCATTTACAACCCTAGGATTTGTCCCTAGAATGAAATGCTCTGTTATTGCCTTATTTGGAAGCTTCATGAATATTAATGAGCTCTGCTCTGATTGGCTGTTTCACAGAGCTGCTCATCTCTATAGCTGGCACATTGATAAATATATATTTAATTAGGAGCTCTAGCCGCTTTTAATATGTGGTTTGTTGAATCTGCCGTTTTGAATTGCCGACATTTTATTCTCATTACTGTGATCGCATATGCTCTGTGTAAAGTTATAATGCAGAGGGAGTGCTTACTTACAACACAAGCTCAGCTGCTTGACAGTGATACTCGGGATTATGTGGTAAGTGAAATCTTTTGTACTGCGATGTAACAGGCTACCGCTAGCATTAAGCTAACGGTGTCCCTTCAGTGGTTTTACTGATGTAGTGACGTTACAGAAGATTGGGCGATGCAAATGTTGGGGGCGTAACTATTAACGATCCCGGGGCTATTGCGTAACTGTCGGTGTTATGTTGGAATTGACCTATTTTTCGGTGGTCTTTTGCAAACACTAGATTTATATAAGAAGCAGGAAACGATGGTGTTTGAGACTCATGGTATGTCATGTTCATGTATTGTACTGTTATTATTTAACTATGCCAAGGTAAACACAGTTTTCCATTCTATGGCACCTTTAATACTGTGTTGTTACCTGAATGATCCACAGCTTTTTTTTTTTTTTTGTTTAATGATAGTTGTACATTAGACTTTTGTTTGTCCTGAACAGTTATAATGCCTGCTGTTCTTCTGGGAAACCTCTAAGTATCTTCTGTAGCTTCTTACGGGCAATAGTAAATAAATAAATTATATTTAGGCAAAATAACCGCTGGCTCTTAATGCATAGTTTTTCTTTCTGGAGCATCAGTGAGCATTTGAACCTTCTGTAATAGTTGCATAGGAACTAGTCAGGAAAGATGGATCTTAAAATCATACAGTCATTGTTGGAAAAGGTTAAAATACACAATGCATAAAAACCTAAAACTTTATGAGACCTGAAGGATTTTTCTGAAGAACAGCTGGCAGTTTAACTGTTCAGGACCAACAAAGGGACTCATGAACAACGATAACTAAACAAAAAAATAAAAATAAAGCTGTGGATCATTCAGCAACACAGTATTAAGAATCAAGTGTATGTGAACTTTTGAACAGGGTAATTTTTATAAATTCAACTATTAATTTCACTTGTGAATTAACATCTTTTATGTGAAATATATTTATAATATTTGACCTCAACTGTATGTATATGTATGTATAAATAATTTAATAATGTTGTATATAAAAAAAAAGATTTTACTTTAGTTTCAATATGTTCCTCACAGGCTCTTGAAGAATGTTGCATTTAGTTGTCTTGAATGTGGGATTGTTGTTTTAGGACTATTTTAAGTTGCAGCCAGAAGGCTTTAAACCTGAAGACGTCTACGTCTGTGAATCCCGCTACACTGCCAGGACCAAAACCTTTAAGAAGATCAAAATATGGTCAATGCCACCAAGCTCTGTTAAACTAGTCTCTCGGGAGGTTACGTTACCTGTAGTCAGAGTCGCCTCCATGTTTGTCAGTGCAAAAGACAAAGTTTCTGATCTTCCTGATGGAGAGAGTGGTGGCTTCATTGAGAAGGTATGATTGAGTACACTTTGAATACATTTTTTACATTTTTTTTTTTCTGGAATTAAACGGGTAACATTCCTTTGCAATTACTTTCCACAGGAGCGAGAAGATGTTCCAGTCGAAGTGGCCAATGGGGAGCCGGGATTCCAGTACTATGAACAGCTCCACTACAATGACTTGTGGCTTAAATTGGGTGACTGCGTCTACATACGTTCCCATGGGCTGGTGCGATCACGAGTTGGCAGGTGGGCAAAATCATAATTCATCTAAAATAACTCAAACGATTTCAGTAGAAGCAATAGTCTGAATTGTAATGGTTGATATGGACAGAATCGACAAGATGTGGTTGCGGGATGGAGCAGCATTCTTCTTTGGACCCATCTTCATCCACCCTGAGGAAACAGAGCATGAGCCAACAAAGATGTTCTACAAACGTGAGGTGTTCCTCAGCAGCCTGGAGGAGACCTGTCCTATGACTTGCATCTTAGGTATGAGCACCAAGTAAATGAATTCATTGTAACTGTAATTAAATTCTAGTTTCATATCAGTTTGCTGTCACCCACAACCCACAATCAACCAAGCTGTGGGTGTTTAAGCTGTGATAAAAGATTTTTGCCAACCATTTATGTCACATGCTGGTGCCTTTGGGATCATGCTAAGAGACTTATCATTTCACAAAGACACTGGACAATTAAGACCTTCTTGTGGAAGTCTGCAGTGATTTTATAATATAAAACTAGCCACCTCAGAGCCCTGAATACATAATTGAATCAGTGCGGGATCACTTGGCTCGAGTACGAACAAAAAGCAGCCAAGTGAAATAAATCATTGCAGATCCAGAAGCAAATGTATCATGTTGATACTAATAAGAGTATGCATTCCCAAAAATGGGATTTATACAGCTGATTAAGTGCTTGAACATTTTCATTTTAACTCCTCTGTTCTCTACTGTGGTTCCCAATCTTGTATTTGAAAAAAAAAAAAAAAAACTCAGACTCAGTCTGAAAACATAATATAGACCAACTTTGAAAATATATTCTCTTTCTTTTCACAGGGAAATGTGTGGTCTCTTCTTTTAAGGACTTCCTGTCTTGCAGACCAACTGAGTGTCCAGAAGAAGACGTGCTCCTATTTGAAAGTCGCTACATTGAGAGTGAAAAGCAGATGAAGAAGTTTAAAGCCCTTAAACGCTTCTCCCTCTCAGCTAAAGTGGTTGATGATGAGATTTTCTACTTTAGGTGCTTTTTACTTTCCTACTTTACGTTTAGTTAGCAGTATGTGTATGTGTTGTGAATATGAAGAGGTTATTTAAAAGATACTTAGTATGTCTTATTGCTGTTTTAATAATTAATGTGCCAGACTTCAACTTAAGGCTTGAAATGATTGATTCCATTCAGCGGCTAACTATTGCTCTAAATTCATTTTTAGAAAACCCATCGTGCCCCAGAAGGTGCCATCCCCCCTCCTGGATAAGAAGATTGAAGAGCTAGAGGCCAAGTTTGCAGACATGGAGGATCTGGATGAAGACATGGACGACCTGGATGAAGATGACGACGAAGCCGCAGCGACGCCCTCAATGCCACCCAGTCAGGCATCCACAACAAGCGACATGGATATGCCTTATACGCCACCACAGGTACTATAATCTTCCTCAAACTCAGTCATTACCCATTTTGTCCAGTTTTACATGCATGAGAACATTCAAATAGGAATCATTTTCCAATTATGTGTGCATCATAACAAGTGTTTTTCAGCAAACATGAAAGAATTGAATATTTAGTTATTGCTATCAGAAATCCATTGCTTTCTGATAGATCAACTGTCTACATTTAAGTTGATCAACTTTTATTCTCCATTGTTTTTGTTATATTCAACAATAGTTGACATTTTCTTTACACCCCTGTTTGCTATCCCACAGTCCACGCCAAAGATTAAGGGTATGTCCAAAAAGGAAGGAGCCAAGCGTAAGATCAACATGAGTGGCTACATCCTGTTTAGCAGTGAAGTGAGGTCTATCATAAAGGCTCGTCACCCTGATTTCTCCTTTGGAGAGCTAAGCCGACTGGTGGGCACAGAATGGAGGAACCTGGAAGCTTCTAAGAAGGTGGAATATGAAGGTACGTTCTTAACCCTTCCTGAGAAGTTGCTCTAGTCCCGATTACCATAGTTCACCTCACATGATCCAAGATGTAGGTGAGCTTGTTTTGGAACAGATTTGGAGAAATTTGGTTTCACATCACTTGCTCACCAATGGATTCTCTAGAGCAGGGGTGCCCAATCCTGTTCCTGGAGATATATTATCCCGCAAAGTTCAGCTCCAACCCTGATTAAACACACCTGAACCAGCTAATTAATCTCTTAGGTAGCACTTGATAATTACAGACAGCTGTGTTGGAGCAGGGCTGGAACTAAAGTCTGCAGGTAGGTAGATCTCCAGGAACTGTTTTGGGCACCCCTGCTCTGGAGTGAATGGGTGCTGACAAAAGTGACACGTCTTGGGTATTCTATTGTCTTTGTTTAGACCAAGATGGAAACACAGACAGCAACAGATCTGGGGAATAAAGTTCCTGGGACAAATTGTTGGTAATGTTGGTGGAAAAGCTAAAATAAGAGTCCAAACAGCTGATAAAAACATCACAATATGTCTTGTGAAGTTAAAAGCTGCATGTTAGTAACAAATAAATCCATCATTAAGATGTTTCAACTACAAACCATTTCTTCCAGCTAAAGCAAGAGACCGCTATCCATAACATTGCTTTCTCCAGTGAAAAAGTCTTCTAATTCGAGATCAGTGCACACAGATGGTTCTAAACAAATATGTTAGTGGATTTTGATATGAAAGGACAGAGATGTACTTTTTCACTGAAGGAAGCATTATTATGGATTATGTTATTTATATTTATATTAAGTGATGGTTTTAAGTTGAATATATGATATATTGTGATGATCAGCTGTTTGATCTCTTATTCTGATGGCACCTGTTGCTAAATAGGATCAAATCTGTTTCGAAAGAAGGAAAAATCATCTTCATCTTGGATTAGGCCAGAGACCGAGTAAATTTAGTTATTTTAATAGTAATTTTAAGGTAAAATATTTCATTAAGGTCAATATCCACATACTGCTATGAATAAAACAAATTAAGTCAAGATAAGAGATGCATTTGTGACTTCTGAATGTCTGCAGCTGACTTTTCTTTATGGGATTTTAAAGATTATTTGTCCTTATTAAATTTCCAGCAGTTCATCATCCCCATAGAAATGATTAACAATGGTAACCAGGATTAGTTTTTCTTCATGAACAACATATAATGCTTTGCTGACTACTTCTATATTGAAACTGTTTCTCTTATTCAGAACGTTGCAATGTTTTCGCAGAACGTGCAGCTAAACTGGTGGAGCAGCAGGAACGGGAGAGGGTCCTTCAGCAGCAGCAGCAACAGCAGCAGCAGGCTTCCCCAAGAGCAGGTACCCCAGTCGGCTCAATGATGGGGGTGGTACCTCCCCCAAGCGCTATGGGGATGCTAAACCAGGCCATGCCACCTGTGCCAGGTAACGCCAAATCGCCCCCACAATTGCTGAAAGCGACAGATGCAGCGCCAGGGCACCCTCCAACAATTCTCATATATTTAAACCATCTAAAACCTCAACTCATCAATCACGTCGCTATCTCCTCCACACCAAAAGTGTGCCCCATTAGAGATGATTCAGTTCATTTCACTATATGCTTTTTGTTTGTATGCACACTTTTATTTTGGTTTGGAATATTGCCACGTTCTTTATTTCACATGTATGCTTTTCTTTTTTGCATGACAACTTTTTTTTTTATTATTATTAACCTGTTAATATGTAGATCTCAATTTTTTTTTTACACATTAACCACATTTAAAAATTCACACTTTGACATTGATATGACTGTTATTTTGTAGTTGCATGACTTGTTAGACAACTGCATGTCATCAATGCATGGATCTTTTGTGCTATTTCCTCCTCACCCAAGGCATGATGGGAAATTATGGCCTGCCCTACATGCCTATGCAGGGTCCTTCTGAGGGCATGATGGGCATGGGTGGCACACCACCTCATCACATGGGGGTGCCCCAGCTGCCTTCCCAGCACTATCTTCTACCAGGCATGGCCGGGTACCCTGGTATGCCCCATCCGGGTAAGAAGCACCCCGATTAGACAGAAACCCCACCTGAAGATCTTCTGACCAGCTCCAATCTAAATTTTAAAAGATACAAAATCCGTTTTACTTTCTTGGTTTGAAATCATGGCTTTGTTGCAAAAATGAGAGTGCTGCCTGGACAGCAAGGCAACTTATTTGGTTTTGAAACAGAGCCGATTGTTTGTACATTGGTTTTAGTGAATGAAGAAATGCTTTGTATTAGATAATATCTGTATTTCTGCATGGTCTAGTTTTAGTTGTATCTAATTCATAGAGTGGGGACATTCACACAACACCACTAACATGCTAATGTTCTTTTTCCTCAATGTGTCACTTCTCACTTTCTTAATCTAATTTCTACACATGATTTGTCATCTCCACTTTCCCACTGATTATTCCACTTCTTCCACTTCACTGAATCTTTTTGTTTTATACAAACACCATTTGCTTGGGGAAAATGTAACTCATAGAAATATTTACAGATGAGGTAAAAAAGTTTATATACACCTTGTAAAATCTGCAAAATTTTACCAAAATAAGAGGGATTATACAAAATACATGGGTTTTTTTTGTACTGACCTGAGTACGATTTATTTTATTTCACATAAAAGACACTTACATATAGTCCACAAGAGAAACAATAGTTGAATTTATAAAAACCTGTTCAAAATTTACATTATCCTTTAGGTCCCACCAATTCTTTAGTTTTGCAGCATATTTGTGAACCCCTTCCAACAATAGCTGTATTTCCATTACCCTTTAAATTGCGGAAATTGATATTGCGAATTGAAAATGCGCCTAATGGAAATGTCAATTGCGCAATATAACGCAAAAAAGTTTTTACGCTCACATGAGGTGGTTTTTCAGCCAATTAGAAAAAGGAATATTCCGCAAAACAGCAATGAAAACTTTTTTTTCTCGCATTTACAGGTCACATTCGATTAAATATAGCCAAAATCCCACAAAAATCCGTTGCCATGATTTATTATTCCTCTTAATTCACGTAACATTGGTTAATGAAAACGCATTTATGAAATGGCACCAAAGTTTTGCGCAAATCTGTAATGGAAACGCAGCTAATGACTGATGATTTTGAGGTCCATCTTTTGACACTGAGGACAACTGATGTTTGACAACATTTGACGTTCTGTAATAGTTGCATATGAGTTCCTCAGTTGTCCTCCGTGTGAAAAGCTGCGTCTCAAAATTATACAGTTATTGTTGGAAAGGGTTCAAATACACAAAAATGCTGAAAAACCAGGTCAGTACTAAATAAAAAATAACTTGCATTTTGTATGATACCTCTTATTTTGATAAAATAATAACATTTTGCAGACAATGTGTGTGTAAACTTTCGACCTCAACTGTATTTATTCAGTCAGTGCGCATTGTTAAACTATTTTTGCTTTCCTACTCAGGTGTGATGGGCCCAGGACTGAACGGTATGGCTGGAAGTCCCGGTCCTGGAAACCATTATGGCATGCAGGTGAACAACATATTCCTGCAGCTTTTAGTAGTATTGCTAAACCACATTCAGACTGTCATCTGTCTTTATTTCTCTCTCTCTCTCTCTTTGTCCTCTCAGATGGGTGCATATGGACCAGGACAACAAGCTCCACCACCATATCCAGTCCCAGGTCAACCAGGCCAGCAGCAGCCAAACCCGCCTGTTTTTGTTGCCCCGCCTCCAAAACCTCAGCGTCTTCTGCATTCAGAAGCTTATTTGAAGTACATCGAGGGCCTCAGTGCCGAATCCTCCACTATTAGCAAGTGGGATCAGAGCCTTAAGGGTAAAGACGATTTGCATGCAAATTGTTTTATGTATTCCTTTTGAAGTTATATACAGTTACACTACCGTTCAGAAGTTTGAGGTCAGATTTATATTAATTTGACCAAAATTAATACTTTTTTATTTAGCAAGGATGCATTAGATTGATTAAAAGTGGCAGTAAAGACATAATAATGCAAAAAGATTTTAAATGAATGCTGTTATTTTGAACTTGAAATGGACAAAAATGTATTATAGTCTTTATGAACATACTAAACAGCACACCTGTTTTAAACACTTGTGAAAAGAAATTGTGCACAAATCAGCATTTTAGAATGATTTCTGAAGGATCATGTGACACTGAAGACTCAAGTGATGGCCACTGAGAATTCAGCTTTGCATCACAGGAATAAATTACATATTATAAAAATGTTTACCTTCAAATTTTCATTCCTTCAGCACAAAGAAAAGACTGTCGGCTCACCAGGGAGCAGGAGAGCCGTCTCCCTACTCACTGGCTGAAAAGCAAAGGCGCTCACACCACGATGGCCGACGCGTTATGGAGACTCCGAGACCTGATGATGAAAGACACGCTCAACATCCGGCAGGCGTACAACCTCTAAACCTTTGTTTTGTCCCCAACTCTCAGGACTCTAATTTATGCAAGACTTCTCCTACCAAATCTTTCCTATCACAATGTGATAAAGTATTACGTACTGTCAGAAATGCTTCAGCAATAATTATATCTCCTAGATGTGTGTGTGTGTGTGTGTGTGTGTATATGTGTGTGTGAGAAATAAAGGTTTTAGCCACAATTAGGTACATACGACGCACTGGAAATTAAGTCACTCATGCATCAATTTATAACTACTGACATGGATTGGAAATATGTCACTCTGACTGTTACTTTAGATGAATTTTTTTGCTGTTGAACCACATGAATACATCACCAGTCCTCACAAAGTTCTCAAATGAGCAAAAGTTGTGAAAGAACACTGCAGCATTTTATAAATATATTTTCTTTTTATACAGAGGCAGAATATGCTGAGTTCCTTTTTATTTTAATGATAATGTAATTTGTTATTTTTTCATGGTGTACATACAAAAATTCTCCTGTGAGAAATGCTTGAACACAGTTGCATTAAAGATATCAAAACTGTCTCAGTTTCACCAATAAACGGCTTTTTAAAAGAATAAAGTGTGCTTTAAGAGTGTCCAAAACATGTTTGTGAGAGGATTGGGTTACCAGCCCCTCCACCCACCATCACCACTAACACATACGGCCCGCCTAACCAAGCCACAAACCTCTGCAGATGCAGATTATGTTTAAACGCGACTAACTTAAAAGCTGAAGAGTAATTTAATGTGGTAATCAATTACTAAAAACACGTTTTTCCATCATTTTTAACCCCACAAATGACTGTCGTGATGTCATTTCCTGGCAGGGGCGGAAAATATCGGGCTATTCTCTTTAGTGTTTGCCCTGTCTGCACTCACCCTCTCTACCTCTTCCCCGTATTTTCATACTAAACCAGTCCAGAACCCCTTAAAACAGGACGAACCCGACCAGACACTACACTTTAACATCGTAACTCATGGAGTAAATCACAACCGGAGAGAAATAAACCGAGGTGAGCTTTATTCAGCCGGCGTTTGTGGAGATGCGCGAACTGCTAGTGTGTTAGCTCGAGCCATTCATATTGATCTCAGTGGATATTATCGTATATTGTCACATCGGCTTTTCACGGAAAACACATATAATAATGTATAAAAAGAGCTGGTTTGGTTATGCCATGCTTGTATTCATAGCGCTTGTATGTGTGTGTGTATATATCTGGCTTTGATAACGTTTCTTGTGCAAGGGTAGGAGGAGTCTTGACAGCTGATATTTATTTTTCTGTTCATATTTTCAGCTTTGTGCATTTTCATGTCAAAAACATATCACTAGACAGTGTATGCTGTAATTCAGTCGATGTTCAAGCTGTGCTAATGTTAATTTATTTATTAAAACAATCAGTTTAATCCAAGTGACGGTGTAGTATTAGTGCATGTTTTATTTTGTCACAACTTTTAGTGCAAAGGCGATGTATTTTGATCTTGTGCTGTTAATCAGGTTTACATGAATTGTCAGCCAATAAGAGATTGTTGCTTTCCATTTTGACATTTGGCATCATTGTATTAACACTATAAAGCATATATCCTTTTACATTTCTAAAGCTTTAGAATTATCAATATGATCTATGGAAGTCCGTTTCCGCCATGAATAAAAATAAAGGTAATTGAGATTTTTCTCAATTCTGATTTTTTTTTTCTTACAAGTGCGAGATACTCAGCCCAACACCTCAACATTTTGAGTTCAAATATCAATTTACATTTATATCACAAAAAATATACATTTATATATAAAAAAAAGAATTGTGAGACAAAAAAAAAATATCAATTGCGAGATATAAACTTGCAATTATGATGAAAAAAAGTCAGAATTGCAAGGAAGAGTCAGAATTCTTAATAAAAAGGTTAGAATTGTGAGGAAAAGTCAGATTTGCAAGATATTGCATATATATATATATATATATATCTGACAAAAAAAGTCAAAAAAAGATATAAACTTGCAATTGTGAGGGGAAAAAAAGTTGTGAGATATAAACTCTGAATTGCAAGGAAAAGAATCAGAATTGTGAAAACTCAGAATTGCAAAAAAAAAAAAAAAGTCAGACAAAAAATCTCAATTGTGAGAAAAATGTTTTTGCAATTCTGACTTTTTTCCCTCACATTTGCAAGTTTATTTCGGAAAATTGTGAATTTATATCTCACAATTCTAACTTTTTTTCTCAGAATTGAGACAAAAACATCATTGCAAGACAACAGTCAAAATTGCAAGATCTGTATCTCACAAAAAAGTCAGAATTGCGAGATACAAATTTAAAATTGTAAGAAAAAGTCGGAATTATGAGGTCTTATCTTGCAATTCTGACTTTTTTCCCCCTCGCATTTGCAAGTTTATTTCTGAAAAATTAACCCATAAGGACCCACTGTGACACGGGTGTCACAAACAATTGTAATTATCTGGAAAGGTCTTTTTAAAGCATTATCCCTTATTTTCAACTCAGGAAATCCCAAAGTGACACATAAGTAACATCCAGGTTCAGTCACGTGAAAATGTGTGCATTTTTTGTTGTCATGGTAACATTTCCAAAATGGTGGACTGTATGGTGAGCACATGTTGCAGTGTCAGCAATTTTTAAAGATGCTTTTTTTTGTTACTAAAGTTATGTTTCAACCCATTCAACTATTCTAATGTTTTAATAACACATCCTAGATTACACTTACCCTGATTTTAATACATTTCTTGAACAAACTGATATAAAACAAGTTACAAAGATATTGTGGTGACATATACGTCACATCGGGCTGTTACCCTTAAAACAATAGGTGGAATTTTGATGTGACATATTTGTCACATTAAGAAAAATGCTAATAAACTGCTCAATTAATTTAGCTGATTGAAGTTTTTTAGTGTTATATATTTTCTACTGCTCATTTCAAAGAATATATTAACAAAAAGAACATTTAAAATAATGTCACATTAAATAAATTGTTAATGAAATGTATTTTGAAACTTTTTTTATAGTTACAGTTTTATTGCACAATATACAAATTATTGCAATGTTATGTGCATGTTTAACATGTTGACCTCCAGTGTGAGGTAGTTATTTATTTTTATTTAGTTCAAGTTATGAAAAAAAAAACATGAACAACCATATACCAAAAAAGGTAGAATTCTGATGTTTCGAGAGAGTTGTTGTAAAATGTAATGGTCACAGTTATGTAGCTTTGAAATATGTTATGGAAAAGCAAATAAAAAGAAAAAAAAATGTTATGTAGCAAATAAAACTGACAAAATATACTTTTTTCAATTCTGAAATAAATGCCCAATGTGACATATGTGTAACATGAAAAAATTATTATAAACGCCCAATGTGACATATATGTAACATTACAGATCTTTCACAAAGAAGGGTTGCATTTCAAAAACAACTGCAGAAACATGTTATAAGTGGTCCATTTGGTCTGTATTATATGCCTCATAATTTTCCTATAAGGAGAAATAGGTCCGGGTTCTTATGGGTTAAAATTAAAAAATTAAAAAAAGATTCAGAATTGCAAGATACAAAATCAGAATTGCGAGAAGTCAAAATTGTCAGATGTTTATCTCACAAAAAAGTCAGAATTGCAAGATACAAACTTACAATTGTGGAAAAAAAAGTCACAATTACCTTTTTTCCATATTTTTAAATTCAGTGTATCCATACATAATTGTTTTAGGTAATTTTTATTAAAAGTGTCAAATATGATCCATGAGGGTTTTCATTATCAAACTATATGAGCCATAAAAGCCTGATGTATCTTGCATGATACAAAACAGAAAACACAGTTTTTAGTTAAAAAATAATGTGCACTCTTTTTAGATATCTGTGGATCATTTAAATTAAGTGTTGCTAAGTTTGAAAATCTTTTATTTACACTTCCAATCACGTTTAAAATCACTAATATCATTATACTGATACAGAATTTCCCAGTAGTATTAGATCGCTGGAAGTTCTCCTAAGATTTCATTGTTGTTAATAAGAGAACAAGAATGATTTATTTACTCCAAACACTGTTCATAAACAAATCTACGCCTACCAAATTCTTTATTAAAGGAATAGTTCACCCAGAAATAAAAATAACTAATCACGGTCTTTTTCATTTCTCCTCTCTGCAGGTAGAGCTTTGCAGTCATCCTTCATTCTACAAACCTTCACTGTGTCAATCTCTCTTTTGCTTACAATACTTCTTTGTGAAGATCTACTTCCTGCTTCCTGACTGCATAGTCTATACCTGGTTTTTCAAATAACCCACCTTCCTACCAGCCAATCAGAATGTCACAGCTTCAGTTCCAGGCACCTGGCAACCCTGCACCCAGTGTCGCCCCTTTACAGCTGGCCCCGCCCCAACCTGGGTTCAGCATTCCCTGTGCCGCTGCTCCCTTACCCTCAGAGAGTGCCAGTCACCCGCTTCGAAGCTCCGCCCTGCCTTCTGCCTCTGCCACGCCCTTCTGCAACCCCACAGGTGGGTGATACATTGCATCAAGGACTTGACCGTTTGTACATTTGAATTCTTCAGTTATGCCCAGACCCATATAGAAGTGTCATATGGAAAGTTTTTAATAACATGTTTCAATTCACCAATGACATCTATGGAATTTCCAACACTGAATAAAAAAGAAAAAAGTTAATTGCCACTTTTTAACCCACAATTCTGACTTTTCAGTTGCAAGTTTACACCTCTCATTTCTGACTTTTTTTCTCTGAGTTGTGAGATATAAATGTATAATTGTGAGGTATTAAGTCAGAATAGCAGGATTAAACTCGTAATCGTGACAAATGAAGTTTTATCATAATTCAGATTTTTTTTTCTCACAATTCAGGCTTTTTCTCACAATTGTGAGTTTATATCTCACAATTCTGACTTTATAACAGGCAATTGCAAGTTGTTAAGCCAGAATTGGGAGTTATAAACATGCAATTTTGAGAACACATCTGTCTTTTTTCCCCTCAGAACTGGACTTTGTAACTTGCAATTGTACGTTTATATCTCAAAATTCTGAGAAAACTGTCAGAATTGCAAGACACACACTCAAATTTGCGAGAAAAAAGTAATTTGTCAAGATTGCGAATTCATATTCTGCTATTCTGACTTTATAACTCAAAATTGCAAGTTTATATCTGAAAATTGTGAGAAAAATACAGAATTATAAGTCGCAATTACCTTTTTTTAATTCAGTGGTCAAAATGGGCTTTCATAAGAATCTGACAACATGTGTATAAAATTTGTCTTTTAATCTCAGAACATGCTGAAAATATATACATTTAAGCATTCAAAGTTTGTGCTTGGTAAGAATTTTTTTTTTTAATATTTTTATTCAGCAAGAATTCATAACACTAATCAATTTTGACAGCAAATACAAAATATTTCTATTTCAAATAAATACCTTTTTTTTTACTTCCTATTCACTAAAAATATTAAGCAGCACAACTGTTTTCAATATCAATAACAAAATCTGCAATAAATTAATTCTACTGTTTAAAAGTTTGGAATCAGTAATTTAATCATGTATTAATTAATTAATTAATTTATTTAAGATCTTAAACCTTTTTTTCAGCCAGGATACATATAATTAATCAAAAGTAAAGAGTAAAGATACAGTTAATATATTTGTAATGTTACAAAATATTTCTATTTCAAAATAATGGGGTTCTTTTAAACTTAAAGTTCACCAAAATATTAAGCAGCACAAATTTGATCAACATTGATGATAATATGTTTCTTGAGCTGCAAATCAGCATATTAGAATGATTTCTGAAGGATCATATGACACTGAAGACTAGAGTAATTTTTCTTGAAAATTCAGGTTTGCCATAACAGGAAAAAATTACATTTTAATATAGAAAATGGTTCTTTTAAATTGTAGTGTTTACAGTACTGTAAATTGTTACTGTTTAATGTATTTTGTCAAATGAATGCAGCCTTGATGAGAATAAAATACTTTTTTCAAAAAATGTTACCAATCCCAAACTTTTGAACAATCTAGGCCTGTAATGCCCTTATACACAAATACTTTTTTAGATTGTTAGATATTTAAAATGTTTCCTTCTTGATTTATTCTTTTAATGTTGTCTTCTAGTATCTAACATGGCAAACCCTAAAGAGAAGACCCCTATGTGTCTGGTAAATGAGTTAGCCCGTTACAATAAGATCCAACCTGAATACAAGCTACTCAGCGAACAAGGACCAGCCCACTCCAAGGTAAGACTTGTCGCTTCACTTTATACACAAACGTATCTTTCCCACCTGCCTGAAATTTCTGATGTGATTGTGTGTTGGTCAGATTTTCTCAGTGCAGTTAACTCTGGGGGATCAGCACTGGGATGCAGAAGGGACCAGTATCAAAAAAGCCCAGCACTCAGCAGCAACATGTGCTCTCGCCCAAACCACTCTCCCCAAACCCAGTCACAGAAGCCCCCGCTACCCAGGCAAGAACCCAGGTGGGATCTACAAGGGCTCAGAGTGTACGTCCAGTTTTTTCTCTTCATCTTCTCAAGTGAAAGTTTTCTCATTTTGAGTGTCAAAACCTGAATAGAGTGTTTTCAGAAAGCATCATAAATTGACCATATTGGAGGCACTGAATGTAAACAATGCCACTGAACCAAACAAAACTCACATATTTAGCTGATTATTGCTGCTGAAAATGGTCATTTATTGTCATGTTTTGGGATGTACTAATGAACTATATTAACTATAACTAATGAAAAATATTTGAAGTACTATAGACTGCCAAAAGTTATAGCAAATTAAGGAGAAGAGTGCAAAAAACTGTCGGAGGAACAAATGGCGTTTATGGTTGGCCAACCTGAACCAGGATTTCCAGGAAAAGAATCTTGACAACATTCATGTATCTTTACCACCTATTAACTTAGTTTGTCAAAATAATGCGCCCCTTTTTGCTTACTAAGTCCTTCACTATATGATTTAGCAGCTTCCACATGTTTTTTTTAAGTGGTTTAGACAGCATAAATTAGCAAAACAACGTATTCAGTAGTACATTAACCATGCAGTCAGTGCTGTTGTTTACATCCGAGTATCACCAAAATGGCTATGCATCTGGGTAACTGACCAAATTGTGATGTAAGTGCAAACCCTCTATTGTATGAAAGCTTGTTTCCATCATAGAATAAAAAAAAATGGTAATATCTCACAATTCAGATTTTTTTTCTAAGATTTTGTAAGTTTATATTTTGAAATTCTGACTCTTTTTCCATAATTGCAGCTCATGAAAACCCAAAATTCCTATCTCAAAAAATTAGCATATTTCATCCGACCAATAAAAGAAAAGTGTTTTTAATAAAAAAAAAAAAAGTCAACCTTCAAATAATTATGTTCAGTTATGCACTCAATACTTGGTCGGGAATCCTTTTGCAGAAATGACTGCTTCAATGCGGCGTGGCATGGAGGCAATCAGCCTGTGGCACTGCTGAGGGGTTATGGAGGCCCAGGATGCTTCGATAGCGGCCCTAAGCTCATCCAGAGTGTTGGGTCTTGCGTCTCTCAACTTTCTCTTCACAATATGCCACAGATTCTCTATGGGGTTCAGGTCAGGAGAGTTGGCAGGCCAATTGAGCACAGTAATACCATGGTCAGTAAACCATTTACCAGTGGTTTTGTCACTGTGAGCAGGTGCCAGGTCGTGCTGAAAAATGAAATCTTCATCTCCATAAAGCTTTTCAGCAGATGGAAGCATGAAGTGCTCCAAAATCTCCTGATAGCTAGCTGCATTGACCCTGCCCTTGATAAAACACAGTGGACCAACACCAGCAGCTGACATGGCACCCCAGACCATCACTGACTGTGGGTACTTGACACTGGACTTCAGGCATTTTGGAATTTCCCTCTCCCCAGTCTTCCTCCAGACTCTGGCACCTTGATTTCCGAATGACATGCAAAATTTGCTTTCATCCGAAAAAAGTACTTTGGACCACTGAGCAACAGTCCAGTGCTGCTTCTCTGTAGCCCAGGTCAGGCGCTTCTGCCGCTGTTTCTGGTTCAAAAGTGGCTTGACCTGGCGCCTGTACACGGTGGCTCTGGATGTTTCTACTCCAGACTCAGTCCACTGCTTCCGCAGGTCCCCCAAGGCCTGGAATCGGTCCTTCTCCACAATCTTCCTCAGGGTCCGGTCACCTCTTCTCGTTGTGCAGCGTTTTCTGCCACACTTTTTCCTTCCCACAGACTTCCCACTGAGGTGCCTTGATACAGCACTCTGGGAACAGCCTATTCATTCAGAAATTGCTTTCTGTGTCTTACCCTCTTGCTTGAGGGTGTCAATGATGGCCTTCTGGACAGCAGTCAGGTCGGCAGTCTTACCCATGATTGCGGTTTTGAGTAATGAACCAGGCTGGGAGTTTTTAAAAGCCTCAGGAATCTTTTGCAGAGTTAATTAGTTGATTCAGATGATTAGGTTAATAGCTCGTTTAGAGAACCTTTTCATGATATGCACATTTTTTGAGATAGGAATTTTGGGTTTTCATGAGCTGTATGCCAAAATCATCAATATTAAAACAATAAAAGGCTTGAACTACTTCAGTTGTGTGTAATGAATCTAAAATATATGAAAGTCTAATGTTTATCAATACATTACAGAAAATAATGAACTTTATCACAATATGCTAATTTTTTGAGAAGGACCTGTATAGAACTGGGGTGTCGAGCCCTAAAAAAGGCAAAAAATATTGTAAACTAAGTGTGTATGGCTTGTATTTCTTTAGTGAAGGGGGATAGCTAGTGTGCAGAGTTGAGCTCAAACCCTAATCAAATGCATCTGAACCATCAACCACAACAAGGGTGTTCAGAATTACTTGAAAATTACAGGCAGGTGTGTTGAAGTAGGATTAGAACCGAACTGTCCAGAAAAGCATTTGATCTGCTTTAAAAACTGTCACAGGAACTACTTTCATACATGGTGAGAATTTAATTCTAGATTTTACGTTTTTGGGTAAACTGTTACTTTAAAATTTCAAATTATGTCTACTTTCCATGTATTTTAACTTTGAATATGTCCATTGGCGTTAATTTCAAAAGTTTGGATTTATTTGTGTTTAAAGCACTTACTGTGTTTTCAAAAAAGATGTTAAATTGATCTAAAGTAACTGTAAAGACATTTAAAGTATTATAAATATTTAACAAATTTTTAAACACACAAAAAGTTAATAAATACTAATATTTTGCTCATGGTTGGTTAACATTAAGTAATGCTTTAGTATGTAAAATAAATAGAAGATTGTTGTTGAGCAGAAAACCGGCATATTAGAATGATTTCTGAAGCATTGTGTGATACTGAAGACCGGAGTAAAGATGCAACTTTGCATTAAAAATAAATAACATTTTCAAATATATTAAAATAAAGGGTTTGCGCATACGTCGCAATTTGGTTAGTTACCCGGATGCACTTGGATGCAAACAACAATCATCATGGTTAATGTAGTTCTAAAAACATTGTTCTGCTAATTTTTGCTGTCTAAACCATGGGGAAAAAGTATGGAAGCTGCCAAATCATATAGAGAAGTATTTAGGAAGTAGGAAAGGGCGCAATATTTTGGCAAACTCAAGTTAATAGGTGGTAAATATACATACAGTTGCAATCAAAATTGCCCCCCCAGAGACTGCAGTACTTTACAAATGTTTGTTGCACTTTCTGAAGATCCAGGACTGAATTGCATCTACACCAGTTTTCTGGGATATTAAAAGTGATAATGTCAATATATAATGTAATGTATTAAAGTATCAGACCATTTTGGCAAACATTGTGATGCCTTTTGTGCAATGTCTGAAGCTAATAATCAATGGACTTTCCTGCAGGACAATCATCCCAAAGTATACATTCAAATCTACTTACGCTTGGTTGAGGGATCAGTCATAGAATGTTTTTAAGTGGCCTGTTCAGTTTCCAGATTCTGGAATTCTCATTGAAAATACATGGTTGAATTTGAAGCAAGATTGCAGCAAAGAGGTGACAGAAGCATCTAAGCACTTTCAGGCAGTGTTTATTGGTGGTTTTAAAGAATAAAAGATTCTACACCAAATTTTACTTTCAGGGGTTGAATCATTTTGAACATGAATGTTTAGAGCCATGGCAATTTTATTTTCATTATTCATCAACTTACGTTCTCAGAATTACTGGAATGTGCATTAATAAACTTTCTTTAATAGTTTACTGATGATGCCTTTGTTGAATTGTTTTCACAAAATGTTGTTCTCTGCAGCAAAATGTCTTGGAGGTCAAAGGGGTTGAATAATTTTGATTGCAACTGTACAAGCAGTAATAATTAAGATATTAGCCTAATATTTCACCTACCTGACCAGAAGTCATGAGTACAAACATGAATGTTGTCAAGATCCTTGGCCTGGAAATTCTGGCTCAGTTTGGCCAACCACAAACGCCTTTGGTTCCTCAGACAGTTTTTTTTTTTGCACTATTCTCTTTGATTTGTTGTAGTTTTGGCAGTCTATAGTACTTAAAATGTTTTTCCCATTCCAACTGATACGTACAACCCACAACAATAATTTACCATTTTCAGCAGCATTAATCAGCTAAATATGTGAGTTTCGCTTGCTTCAGTGGCACTTTTTACATTCAGTGCTGCCAATATTGTCGTTTGACGTGTTGTGAAAACACTATAGCTTGAACCCAGTGTAGGTTGAACCTCATGAATGTTAGCAGTGCAATCATTTGTTTGACATGTTTCTTTCTCATGCAGATCATGTAACCCACACTGTGGAGCTAAATGCACTTTGTATGAAGTTGGGCAAGAAGCCCATCTACAAACCTATAGATGCCTACCAGGGGATGAGACCAGCCTTCAACTACAACATCAGAGCACCAGGCCCTTATGCACGCTCCATGCAGCAGTATGCCTATTCTATCCATTCCTTTTGCTTATTGAATGATGCACAATAGATATTTTGGTTGATATGATGGTCATTTGTGATACTGTTTTGTTCATTTTTTTTTCTCTTAATCAGTTATTACTACCCATTTCCTCCTGTGGGGCCAGTACTGTATCAAATGGAGCTGTCTATCGGTGGACAACAATTCCACGGCAAGGGCCGCACGCGTCAAGCAGCCAAACATGACGCTGCGGCTAAAGCTATCAAATATCTGCAGAAAGAGCCAATAATGCAGCAACTAGCTGAGGTGAGCGTTCATACTACTAACTAATTTATCTAGTCTGTATTATTATCGTGACTGAAAATCCATGTCATGTTCATTCTGTAGATGAATGAAGAGCCAGTACAAGAAAACCTTAACAAATCAGAGATCAGCCAAGTGTTTGAGATTGCACTGAAGCGCAACATGCCTGTGGATTTTGAGGTACGTCATAATCCCATCATTCAAACACTACAAGTATACAAAAAATGCACAAAATTGCTGGCTTTTCTTTAACTGTCCTCACTATATACAGGTGCTAAAAGAGGCTGGGCCTCCCCACATGAAGAGTTTTGTGGTGAAGGTAATTGTGGGTGAGTTTTCAGGGGAAGGTGAGGGCAAAAGCAAGAAGATTGCCAAGAAACTAGCTGCCATTGCTGTCCTGGAAGAACTCCGCAAACTGCCTCAACTACCTGTCACTGACAAGATACCACTACGTATTAAAAAGAAAAGCAAATCCATTATTAAGGTAGGTGATGACTCAGACCGGCTGAATTAGTTTGATTGCTGTTGTGCTGATTCAAAAACTCAAAAACAGATCACTTCTTTGCTAATAAATATTAAGTAAAATGTGGTTGATTTTCAATCTATACATGAATTCATTTTTTTTAAAGCACTCAGTTACAGGATTCTTTGTAGTGACAAAAATAGATCAGTCTGAGAAATTCTTTTTTTTTATATAAATGATTATATTCATTACATCTCATTTAGAGATTTTATAATTGGTCCATAATTGTGCCAGATTGTGGCACAATTTTGTGGCACAGAAGTGGCTGTTTTGCTTTGTTGTAGTCTAAAATCTGCCAAGTGGCTTGAATAATTTGTCTATTTTTAAATATTCTAAAACGATTTTGTATGTATATTTGTGTAATATGGTGTTAATTTTGCGTAGTAGTTGTTATTATTGTATTGTTTATTTTAGTCATTATATTCTGCTCTGTATATATAGTTTTGGGTCAGTACGATTATTTTAAAGGTTTTTTTTTTTTTTTTTGAACAAAAATACAGTAAAAATGGTAACATTGCTATGATTACAATAAAATAGCTTGTATATATGTAAGATATATGATCAAATAAGTGTCAGTTTTATTTTTGTTAGGATAGGACAATATTTGGCCGAGATACAATCATTTGAAAATCTGGAATCTGAGGGTGCAAAAAAATCTAAATATTGAGAAAATTGCCTTTAAACTTGTCCAAATTAAGTTCTTAGCAATGCATATTACTAATCAAAAATTAAGTTTTGAGATATTTACGGTAGGAAATTTACAAAATATTTTTATGAAATATGACCTTTAATATCCTAATGATTTTTGGCATAAAAGAAAAATCGTTAATTTTTGACCCATACAATATATTTTAGGCTATTGCTACAAATATACCCGTGCTACTTATGACTGGTTTTGTGGTCCAGGGTCACATATTTTTGAAATGTAATTTATTTTCAGCTTTCAGTCTCACATGATCCTGCAGAAATAATTCTAATATGCCAATTGACATTTTCAGAATTCTTTAATTATTATAAAATTCAAAAGTACAGCATTTGTTTGAAATGGAAAATTAGAAATGCCACATTCGAGCAATTTATTGTGCTGTTGCTCAATTAAATGAATAATTTCTTTAAAAAAAAAAAAACTTACTGACACCACATTTTTAAATGATATAGAGGTCAATTTCTTGTAATGCCAAAGCAAACTTGACAGTGTAACTGAAACATTTCTAACTTAATTGATACTGAGTAATGGAAATGGCTAATGATACCAACACAGACATTGGCTGTCATTGTGTGCGTGTGTGTGTGTATTTTAAGTTCAGTAATTGATTGTCAGATTACTGCTTTCATCAGAATCTCAATCTAAATACATTTGCAGTTTTTTAATGCATATTTTTTTTTCTTCTTAATGAAACTTGCACCCGCTCCCAGCTGCAGACCAGTCCTGAGTATGGCCAGGGCATGAACCCCATCAGCAGACTGGCTCAGATCCAGCAGGCTAAGAAAGAAAAAGAGCCCGAGTACACTTTAGTGACGGAGAGAGGACTGCCTCGACGCAGGGAGTTTGTCATGCAGGTACTCCATCAGAAAGAAGACTCTGTTCTCTGACTCAGCACTTTTATAATAGTTTAGTGCAAGGGCCATGTTCTTCTGCCCACCATTTTCTTCTACAGCCTGCAAAGTTGCTTCGTGTCAAGTGTTCCTGAGGAAGCAACATTTCTCTGTATTACTTTCTATTTTTTCTCTCAGGTGTCAGTTGCAGGTCAGAATGCAGAGGGAATGGGACCTAGTAAAAAAGTGGCCAAGCGAAATGCAGCCGAGAAGATGCTGGAGCTTCTGGGTTTCAAAGTGCCTCAGCCACAACCACCCAAACCGGCACTCAAAACAGATGAGAAGGTGACCGGCTGTTAATTAACAGCATTTACTTTGTATTGAAAACATGTTGGAAATAGTTTCAAATTGGGGTCTAAGGCTGCAGTTTTTGCCACTGAATAAAATATAAAAAAAATTTAATTGCGAGTTTATATTAGGGCTGCATGATATCTCGCATTCGATATCCAATGCGCATCTTGTCAGTAAAGCTGGTTCTGCTGAGTTTTTCTTGCGATTCTGAATTTCTTACAATTCCGAGTTTGTATCTAGCAATTCTGACTTTTTTCCTTGCTATTCTGACTTTTTCTCGCAATTCCGAGTTTGTATCTTCCAATTCTCTTTATTTTTATTTTTTTTTGCAATTCCAACTTTATATCTTGCAATTTTGACTTTTTTCTTGCAATTCCAAGCTTGTATCTTGCAATTCTGACTTTTTATCCAAGTTTGTATCTCGCAATTGACTTTTTTCCTTGCAATTCTGAATTTCTTACAATTCTGAGTTTGTAGCGTGCAATTCCACGTTTATATCTCAAAATTCTGCTTTTTTCTTGGAATTCAAAATTTCCAAAAAACATTTTGTTTTTTTTTCATGTTGTTCTAAATCTTCATTTATCATCTTTATTTATCTTTGTAAAGGTACCTGCTAAAAAACCTGGAGATGGACGTAAAGTGACCTTCTTTGAACCGGGCTCTGTGGAGAAAGCTGGTCTTGGTATGTGTAGTGTAGTCAGTTTTTGCATTTTGTAACTGTCATAAATATCTTTATATGGCCCTTGTATCATATTACAAGCTCATTGTTAATTTTAGTGAATATTTCCTGTCTGCAATTGATTTTTGCATTTCCCAAAGCAGTCAATAAGGAGGAGGATTTCAGAGTTCCCTTCCTCAGCCATCAGCAGCTTCCTGCTGGCATTTTACCCATGGTGCCTGAGGTGGCACAGGCGGTGGGTGCCAACCAAGGACCCCATGCCAAAGACTACGGTCGCACAGCTGCCCCCAACCCAGCCAAGGCCACAGTAACGGCCATGATTGCCAATGAGCTGCTGTATGCTGGGACATCCCCGACTGCGGAGGGTATTCTGAAGACCAACAATAGCTTGGCACACAGACCCCACGGACCCCTTACCAGACCGTCCGAACAGCTCAGCTACCTGGCCACTGTACAGGGCTTACAGGTATTGAATATAACAATGGACTCACACTAATCCACCCCAGTGACCTTGCTCAACCATCAATCTGTACCTTTTGGGTTTTTTTCAACAGGTTGAATACAAAGACTTTCCCAAAAATAACAAGAATGAGTTTGTTTCTCTGATCAACTGCTCCTCTCAGCCCCCTCTCATCAGCCACGGCATCGGCAAGGACGTGGAGTCCTGCCATGATATGGTAAGTAAAATGTTAATAAAAATGCAAATATTTACAGTTAAAGTCAAAAGTTTGCATGCAGAATCTGTAAAATGTTAATAATTTTACCAAAATAAGAGAGATCATACAAAATGCATGTTTTTTTTATTTTTTTATTTAGCACTGACCTGAATAAGATACTTCACATAAAATACATGTATTCCACAAGAGAAAATGATAGTTTTTAAATAATTTATAAAAATGACCCTGTTCAAAAGTTTACATACCCTTCATTCTTAATACTGTTTTGTCAACTGAATGATCCACAGCTGTTTTTTTTTATTGGTAGTTGTTCATTAGTTCCTTGTTAGTCCTGAACAGTTAAACTGCTGGCTGTTCTTCAGAAAAATCCTTCAGGTCTCACAGATTCTTTGGGTTTTCAGCATTTTTGTGCATTTGAACTCTTTCTAACAATGACTGTATGATTTTAAGATCCGTCTTTTCACACTGAGGACAAGTGTGGGACTCAAATGCAACTATTGCAGAAGATTTAACCCTCACTGATGCTTCAGAAGGGGAAAACTATGCATTAAGAGCCAGGGGTAAACTTTTGAATGAAATGAATGTATTATTTTTGAATATTTAGTACTACAGATGATACTTACATTATCCCCAGATGACAAAATAAGTTAAATTTACCCTCATCTTCAAATTAAAGTTTTCATCCCCCAGCTTAATGCATCGTTTCTCCTTCTGGAGCATCAGTGAGTGTTTGAACCTTCTGTAATAGTTTCATATGAGTCCCTCAGTTGTTCTGTGAAAAGATGGATCATAAAAAATCATACAGTCATTGTTGGAAGAGGTTCAAATTTGAAATGGGTCATTTTTATAAATTCAACTATTCTCTTGTGGACTATATGTAAATCTCTTTTATGTAAAATACAGTGTGTGTTTAACTTTTATGTTTGTTTACTGCAATGCATTTTTGTCTCTGGACAGGCTGCTCTGAACATCCTGAAGCTCCTGTCAGAACTTGACCAGCAGTCCAATGAGCGCACAGCTAATGGACCAATGACAGGGTCAGTCTCAAGTGTTCAGAAAGCGATTTGTATTGTTTTACAATGTGAGCTAGTTGTAAAAATGAATTGCAATCAATTTCTCACCTGTATCCCCCTCCATAGGTGCAACAAACAAGACCTCGAGGGCGATGCACTACTAAAACCGGCTAACTCAAGCACCATTGGAAAGACTCTGGATGGCACAGTGTAGAATTTACTATCTGATTGGTCGTTTTATTTGTGAAACACTAGAGAAAAGTCAGAAGCAGAGTTTTGATTGGCTGCTCAAAAGGCCTTGGAGTATTTCTCAATAGGTCTTAGATTAAAAGAAGTCAAAGTATTCAAAACAGTTAAACAAGGTGGAGAGGTGTTGGCATTGTTAAATTGTTCACACGCAGTGATACATTTTTAAACGCTAAGGCTTTGGAAAAGTCGCCTCATCATATCCAGTGAAGTGGTGGTTTTGTTTTCGTTGTTAAATTGTAAAACGATTATCGTGAAGTTTGACTTGAGTAGATTGGCTTTTCTTCGTTGCTCCAAGGAAGTCATGTTTTCAGTGTCATGATTTTGTTTGTTCTCGCTTTTATTTTTCGTTTATTTTTAACGTTGTATTATAGGAACCCAGCGAGATGGGTTGTTGTGTTAGCGCTGTTGTGAAGTGCAGTATAAAACCCCATTGAAGGATATGATGATGAAGCTCTCAAACACGTCTCTGCTTTGGTGGTTTTTCTCCAGTGCTTTAAAGTTACAATGACGACCATAACACTCTCACACACACACAAAAAAAACTAAATTTTGTCTACATTTTCATGTAGGTCTGGGAAAATGATGTTGTGACTTCGGTGTAGAGTGAGTGGTGGTGTTTTTTGTTGTGCGTATGGATTGAGCGAGTGAGTGAATGTATGTTTCAAGCACGATAATCTTCAGTCATGTCAGTTAAACTGATGCATTCTCCTATCAGTGTTGACCCGCCCATCTCTCTAACAGTTGCATCCTGCTTTCCTCATGGAATATGAGTAAAAATGATGTGCCTCTTGCACAAATGAAAACATTGTCTGTGTGTGGGTGCTGTAAATACTATACTTAGGGATTCCACAATAATGAAAAGCCTGTAAATAAGGTAATTGAAAAATCTATTTAAAGGATTTTATTCTAGTAATCTTCTAATCTTAAAAAATATATTTTTAACAAATTAAATATTTTTTTAGAAATATATAAAATATTACATACATAATATATGACCAGTCATACCTGTAGTGTTTCAGATGGCACCACTAGCTGCTCTTTTCTTCCTCATGGTCTCAGCGAAACAAGTACATACACTTGTCTAAACCCAGAAAGCGACATGTCACCACATTGGATTCCCATGGAAACAGGCTGCAAAGGCAAGATGTCATTTAAGTAAAACACTGAAGGGTAGGGCAGCTCTTATAAAACCAGAGACTGGTGACAAATGAGGCAGAATTTTTTACTTTGGTGCCAATGTGAATGTCACGTCAAGTGTACTCCTGTCTGGGCAGGAAGGGCAGGTAGCTCAGTCCGGGAATGCATATTAGCGGCTGCTATTTGAGAATGGCATTCATGGCCTGCTGTACTCAGTATAAGGGGTCTAGTCAAGGCAGGATCGGTTCAGACTCTTCCCTGTAATAGTAGAGAAACAACAAGAGTTGAGTACTGTGAAGGATTATTTAGTGCAATTTAGACTTTTAGTGTATCTTTTAAGCATTTGTGGTTAAGTATATACATCTTTATTTTTATTTAGAAAATGACATATTTGTACCAAAATAAGAGGGATCATAGAAAATGAGTGTTGTTTTTTTAGTACTGACCTGAATAAGATATTTCACATTAAAGACGTTTACAGTGTCCACAAGAGAAAATAAGAGTTGATTTTATAAAAAGTTTACACTTGAATCTTAATACTGTGTTGTTATCTGAATGATCCACAGCTGTTTTTTTTTTTTTTTTTTAGTGATAGTTGTTCATGAGTCCCTTGTTTGTCCTGAACAGTTAAACTGCTGACTGCTCTTCAGAAAAATAATTTAGGTCCCACAAATTCTTAGGTTATTTTGCATTTTTGTGTATTTGAACCCTTTCCAACAATGACTGTATGATTTTGAGATCCATCTTTTCACACTGAGGACAACTGAGGGACTCATATACAACTATTACAGAAGGTTCAAACGCTCATTGATGTTTCAGAAGGAAAAACAATGCACTAAGTGCTGGGGTGTAAGCTTTTGAACAGGAAGAAGTGTACATTTTTCTTATTTTGCCTAAGTATCTTTTTTTTTAGTACTGCCCTTCAGAAGCTATAGGAGATACTTGCCTGTTTCGCAGAAGACAAAAGTTACATTTACCCTGATCTTCTAAAAGTTTTCACCCCCCAGCTCTTAATGCATTGTGTTTCCTTCTGAAGCATCAGTGAGTCTCTCAGTTGTCCTCATACAGTCAATGTTGGAAAAAGTTCAAATACACACAAATTAAAAAAAAAAAAAAAAAAAATTGTGGGACCTGAAGATTTTTTTTTTCCTGAAGAACAGCGGCCAGTTTAACTTTTCAGGACAAACAAGGAACTCATGAACAACTTTTACTATTAACAAAACAGCTGTTGATCATTCAACACAGTATTAAGAGTCAAGTGTATGTAAACTTTTGCACAGTGTTATTTTTTTCCTTATTTCCTCAGGTGGACTATCTGTAAACGGCTTATATGTTAAATATCTTATTCAGGTCAGTACTAAAAAAACATGCATTTTGTCTGATTTTGGTAAAATAATGAACATTTTGCAGATTTTGCACTGAAATTGCAGTTTGGGGCCTTCAACTCTTTGGCTCCCATTGAAGTCCAATATATGGAGAAAAATCCTGAAATGTGTTCCTCAAAAACCTTTCTTTTTGACTGAAGAAAGAAAGTCATGAACATCTTGGATGACATGAGGGTAAGTAAATTATCAGGAAATTTTTATTCTGGATGTGAACGAATCCTTTAAATGCATAGATCACCTTTAAATTAAACTTCTGTCATTTTAAACCCACATCTTTGTTTTTCTGTGGAACACAAACTTAAAAAGAGTCTTTATGCGGTTCCATAGCAGCAAGATTAAAGTATTCAGTATTATCTGTTTATATTCCATGTTTTCTGAAAACAAACAATAGCTTTGTTGTGATGAAGAGATTGCAATTAAAACTGAAATTTGGTGATAATCTTCCCCTGTTGGGAAGTGTATGTGTATGTTGGTGTATGTTTTTGCTAGCATGTTATAGAGTTGGGGTACTCGGACTTGTACTCGGACTCGAGTCCGGTCTCGAGTACAATTTTTAGCGGACTCGGACTTGTCACGGACTCGGATGCATTTTGACTCGGACTTGACTCGGACTCAAGCTTTTCGGACTCGGGAATTATTGCCGAGTCCAGCCGAGTCCAGGGACAGTTGATGGAAATTTTACTGACTCGATGCATTATTACGAAAGTGACATTCAGTATTATTGGCATGTGTTTTAAAGTCTTGCCGGTACTTGAAAGCCTGCCTCTCAGTCAGCGCACAATGCTGAATTAAACTCTTTCTCTATTGCTACACACTTACACGAAAGGTAATGTCAAAATGCATCGTCTTGGAGAGCATTCATGTAAATGCTATCGGTTTTGTGTTGAGTTAGAAATACAGATGTGTCAAAATATATGATCTGTGCGTCCGGTCTTAAAGCGACAGCAGTGTAAACCTGCCACAGACTGCGTCATAATCAAACAACAAAATAAAAAGAGAAAATCACTCACTGCTCTTGATTGAAGCAGTTTAGCAATTTTAATAAGAATCATCTATATTTATTATATACGGTGAAGATTGTAGAGAGTTTTATTTTTACATTTATTACTTCATTAAATGTTTGTAGTACACTATTTCTGTGGTATACTTTACTATATAGATCAATCTGAAAAACGTATAAAACTATTTCATTTGTATTTTGATTATTATATTTATTTATGCTTTTGCTTGTAATTAATTATTAGACTGTTTATTTTCCTTCAGTAAGCTTGAGAATGTTTTACTTACTTACTTGGGTGTGCATTATTTTCTAATAATTCAATGGCCCGTTGTCAATAGACCAATTTGGAGTAGACGTTACAGTTATGTCAGTAAAAAAATACTATTTAAACCTATAACATTTTACATTTACCTATTTTATCTCAGAATTCAGAATTTTTTTATGTCGTTTATATGTTGTATTTAAGACTTTAGAACTCAATTTAACGCAGCAATAGCAAGTTTGTCAGTTCTGAGGGAAAAAATAAACTCATGACTTTAGCTGAGAGGAAAAGGGAGAATGTATTTTCTTATCAGAATTGTGAGATATAATCTCGAAATTGAGAAAATAAAGTCAGAATTTTATTCTTTTATTCCATGACTTCCATGTCATTAACCCTCACAGCCTCATTTTCATCTAAGAAAAATATGTCACTAGCTGTCCATCTCTTCACCTACCCCTCCCTTTATCACAGATTCATTCTTTTACTCGTAGGTACAGTCCTGTCCTTCCCTTATAATTCCCACATTGTCCTTCCCACATTCTAAAAGCTGTTTCACTCAAAAATATGTCATAATATCAAGTCAGTCATAACTTCTGTTACATGACTTTAAGTTTGCTGAGCAGGACACTAATGAGATGGTGTGAAATAAAAAAATCAAAATGGCAATATGCAACAGAGGTTTCCTTTTGTTACATTTAAATTGTCATTGCCTTATTGTAGTTGCACAAATTAAAACAAGGTTAAGATACTGACAAACAGTAGTTTTTAGTTGGACTCGGTCGGACTCGACTCGGACTCGACCCATTTGGACTCGGACTTGAGTCCGACTCGCCCCATTTTGGACTCGGACTTGACTCGGACTCGACTGGTTAAAGACTCGGACTCGACTTACGTGGACTCGACTTACGTGGACTCGACCCAACACTAGCATGTTAGTATTTTTCCCTAACAAAATTAAAATAATAGGGGTGTGACGAGATCTCGCGAGACTCCGATGTATCCCGCGAGATCTGACTGGTCTCGCGAGAACGTGATGATATCATGGCAAAACATTTTGCAATGTTTACATTAGGGCTGCATGACTAATAGTTATAAAAATATCACCATCTCTATTCAAACACCCATGCGATCTTATTCATGAATGACTGTGATTCAGCATTGTCAGTTACAACTGTTTCACGCGCTCCACTGACGCTTACCATGTGAACGTTATTGAAGACATTCGAATCTGCATTCTTACTGCTGTGGTTTCAGAAAGCAACACAAACAGTCTTTTTAACCACATAATCATCATCATGTCTTTGTTACAGACATTTAAATAACATAAGTACTGGGATAAAAGCTTATAGTTTGGATATACACACTTATTGTCTACAGTAGCGATCAAAAACGAAAGTATAACACGTATGTAGAGTAACGTTTATTCTCTTCACCAGGAGAGGGCGACAACTGCACGTTTTAAAAAATATTTGTCATTGAATTAAACATTCAAGAGATTCCAATAGTGAAAGTCTTTATTAGAGACACGGGCTCCTTCATTTTTTTTTAGTTTTTTTTTTTTTCAGACTTAAGCAATGAACATTATTTCAGAACCAATAGTAAATTATGTCATTTTGTTTAATTTTCTAATCCTTTTTTTCTTCAGAATCGTGATCTCCAGTTTATAAAAGAAAATTGTTTTTCAGTTTACCCAGAATCATGCAGCATTTTTATTACTGCATATAATTCATTAAAATATAAGTTTAATTTCATAAAGTACAAGTTCATATCAAAATGCACCTACATTTATTTATTTATTTTTTTGCATTTTGTGTTTTTTGTTGAATAAAATACTATTGTCCCCTATATATTTCATCATTGAGGATTTATTTAAAAAAGTTAAATCTCGTCTCGTCTCGTTCTCGTGAGCCCAAAATCTCGTCTCGTCTCGTCTCGTGAGATAAGTGTCTCGTCACACCCCTATAAAATAATAAATTAAATCCTCAAATAATAAATAAAATACTCAAAATAGCTGCTTAAATGATGAAATGGTAAAATAATCTATCCAAAAATAGTCAGAAAGCTCACGTGTAATTTAATTTCCTCATTTCGGATAGCATAATTTATAAAAAGTAAAACAAAATTAAATGTGTATATATATATATATAATTTTATGTTTAATATTTCATTTTCAATCCAACATGTCATAATTAAAAATTATTCAATCTTTAAATAATTAAATACTATAGCACTACCAATGGCATGGATTCAGTTCTCTGGGAACAAACACACTGCTCAAATGTAGATGCACTGTAAACTGCCTTGGATTAAAAAAAAGAAAATATGTCTGTCTATTGAATACATATATAAATGCAAAGAACCACAGTATCAGCATCACTGGTTGGCATCCAGTGCATGCATCAGCTCTATGCTAATGTGTAAAGATTGCTGAATGTTACCATTAATCCACTTCATACATGGTCACGGTTATTTGCATTAAGCGGATCAAAGTGAGACTTTTATGGGGGAATAATATGATTCAACATCAGAGAAACATCAGAAAAAGGCTGTAAATAAGGCTAAAGGGATAAAATCAGGTAATTCCCACATCATGCGTTCTATGCATATCAAGTATACAATGAAGGCAAAGCAGCATTATTTACTTTTAATCCATCTGTTTGTCAAACTTTGGCATGAATACAGAACGTATGGGAATATTCACATGCCATTTACTAATGCTCATCATTCTCAGCATTTTATTTCAGGCTATTTAAGCATCTTTATTTCTTGAGCTTATTGAGATGTTTTGTTACCCATTACATTTATGCATTTGGTAGACACTTTTATCCAGGATTCAATTCAAGGTATCCAGTTCATGCAGTCGACTCATTGCTAGAGACATGCTCTGCTGCTTGATAATTCTTTTTTTTTTTTAAATGAAAAGAAAGCGCATATACTTTTCAAAATTTAGAAAACATAGAAATGGATTTTTCATTAAATAAAAAACATTGCTTTTCACTTTACAAGACATTAATTAATGGACTGGAGTTGTTATTGCTGTGTTTTTATCAGTTGTTTAGACTCTCATTCTGATGGCACCCATTCACTGTTGATGATCCATTGGTGAGCTAGTGATGTAATGCTACATTTCTCCAAATCTGTTCTCATAAAGAAATAAACTCATCTATATATCTTGGATGGCCTAAGGGTGAGCTACTGTTCTGCAAATTTTCGTTTTTGGTGAACTATTCCTTTAATTTTATAGTTTTGGCACAAAATTGATCCCGTATTTGAAAGACTACTTCTGGGCACCTTTGTAAACTTAAAAAAATACCCTAAAATTCACACTGGTACCAGTAAAAACCACTGTAAATACGACTAGCCTTTTCAACATAGAAGTAAGCCGTTTTGTATAAATGTGCGGGACTTCCGGTTCATTAGCGGCTGTAGGGAAATACCCAGAAGAATAAAGTGCAGTAAACAGTAAAACTGTTTGCACTACAAACCACTGTGTTCATAATTAGGAATAATATATTAAATATTATAAGACTTACCAGTTTCCAATATCAAGCAGCAAAACCAGATGTTTTGAACTGCTAAAAATAGCTGGAAGTGGATGCGACCAGAAGCCTGGCACAAAAAAAAAAAAAAAAAAAAAATGGCCACGCCCACTCTTACAGAAAAACTAAGGTCGATATCATTTGTTTTAACTTTGAAGATACAATTTCTGATATGTTATTTCAAACTTCTTACCTAGTAGAGAGCATGGCAGTTTACTTTCATTGTCCTCTCTTCCACCACGGCATCAGGTCAGTCCAGGAGTCTCTCACCGGCTACTGTTCACCATTTAGGCCACATCTCTTCCCACCTCCTTCTGTACCTAGACAGCTGTGCGGAACACTTCTTCCCGGTTTGTCACATCCACCATGTACACGTTTACCTGGTCCCTTTGCGCCTTCACCAGCTTGGCTGCCTCATTAGTTTCTCCGCTGATGTCCCATAGCACCAATTCTGCACCGTGCTTGGAAATCTCCAGGGCGAAAAAGCGGCCCGGAACTCCTCCAGAGCCAGTTATTAGCACCAATTCGCCTTCGTACGTGGTCTCAGCGCGATCCGCAGACAAGAGCGCAGGGTACTAGTACACTATGTTCAGAAGACCATCTGTAAATCCATTAGGAAGATCATGGTGTCCATGTAGCGTTGTGTGCTTATTTATGGGAGTGAGTGAGATAGCCAAGCTCTGTTTCTGGACTATCCATGATATTCCCCTCAAGAGGCCGTATAAATACGTTTTCAGGGTTAGGTGAAAATACCTCAAGCAACCAATTAAACTACTTCTGCTGTGACAATACAAGACGGAGTACGAAGCGCATCACTGAACAAGCTAAATGTAAAATGGGAGGAATCGAGGAAAACATATTTTTCAATGTTTTACGTTTTCTCGCAAATGTACTATTTTGCTTTCCCCCGCGAAACTTTATTTAACTTATCTTTAAATATAATTCCCCAATCGTCATTTTGTCAACATAGGCTACTTAAATTCATTCATTTGGGGAACGTAATATGTTTTTTTTACTAACAACATTTTTTTTTTTTTTGAAGCGATGAAACCCATACCTCATACGATAACTTATAGACTTGTTCGATACTTGAACTAATAGTTTTTTTTATTCGATTCTTTTCAGTGAACCGATTCGCAAATCGATGTGATTCTTTTGTGAATTTGACTGATCCGATTGCAGCAGTGAACTACTAGGCCTATGTGACCCTGAACCGCAAAACCAATCATACTGGTATTTTTTTATTATTATTGAGATCCATACATCATCTGAAGGTTGAATAAATAAGGTTTTCACTGATGTATGAATTAAAAAATTTAGCTGAGATATGACTATTTGAAAATCTGGAATCTGAGGGTGTAAAAAAAAATCTAAATATTGAGAAAATTGCATTTAAAGTTGTCCAAATTAGGTTCTTAGCAATGCATATCACTTATCAAAAATTAAGTTTTGATATATTTGTGCTTGGAAATTTACAAAATATCTTAATGGAACATGATCTTTACTTAATATCCTAATTGATTTTGATCCATACAGTGTGTTTTTGCCTATTGCTACTAATATACCAGTGCTACTCAAGACTGGGTCAAATGATATGTTAAAAATGTACCTTTGTACTTTTACTCAAAGTGAAATTTAGAAGGAATTATTTAATGGAGTAATTTATGGGTTTCTGTATTTATTTATTTATTTGTACAGTCTGTACAGAATCTGTGTACACCACTATTTGCCAAAATCTAAATCAATGCAATATTGCAATATCACATCAAAATGTGAAAAAAGCCGTCAGAAATTATGAATTCCTCATTAAAATCATTTCACATGTTTATAGTCCTAGCAAGTAATCAAGTCAAACTCACTCTAATTTGTACAAAATGGAAAATTAATGAGTTCCCTAAACCACAAAAACAATGCAAACAGTGGACACTTGTAAACCACATATTAGTCCAACTGGGTCTTTGCAAAAAAAAAAAATAATAATTACAACCAACTAACAATTGTATTGTTTTAACTAACTTAAATGAAGCAGATTGAATGTACTAGACTATAAATTAATCATACTTGAGACAAAAATGCACCCTAAACAAAATCAGCATCAAACTCCAATTATTTTTTGCACACACATAATTTTTCCTTTCATGTGAAAATGACATGGGATTGTAAATATATGAGGCCCTACAGTACAGCAGTGTCTATGGTATTGTTCTTTCTGCATGACTAGCCTCTAGCTACAGGAATGAATTTAATCCTCTCTTTTCACGTGTTTCAGCATCAATGGGCAATACCAGCCAGCTAAGGAAACATTTGAAAAGGGTCCTCAACCATAAAAACTGATTTAACAACTGTATATGCAAAACAAACTTGCATACATTAGAACTCATATAGATTTTATTGACTAAATGCAAACTATTTTAGGTCATTCCCTACCTTCAAACAGTGAATTTTGAAGTGAAAGGACAACAGGACATAGACTTTTTTTCATGAACTAATATTTTGACCACAATCAACAGTTTAAAGTTAAACCACCTTAATTGTGTTTTTGTATCAAACTTTCAGGTTTTAACTGGAGTCGTGTGGATTATTGTGATGTTTTTATCTGCTGTTTGGACTCTCATTCTGACGGCACCCATTCACTGCAGAGGATCCACTGGTGAGCAAGTGATGGAATAAACTTGTAAATCGCCTGAAGGTGAGTAAATTTTAAGCAAGGTTTCATTTTTGAGTACACTATTCCTTTAAGATGCCATGAGGCACAAAATGGAAAATCAAAATCTCAGAGTGAGTGAAGCATGTCATCTAGAATAGGCCTGGTAAATATCACAGAGGTGCAGCAAGATGTAGAAGTCAATTACATGCATGAGTTCTTCAGATGAGGAGAGCGACATATTCAGGCTGCTCATTATCATGTCAGCGTGCAGCTCCAGACACTCATGGATGGTTTTGTACCTCGCTCTGCTGGTAACACTGGTGTCCCAGAGCGAAGGAGGTTGTCAGGATACAGGACTGTGTTGCGCTGGACAAAACCAGTCATGTATTACTGAAGACTGGAGGAAAGATCGCTCCTATGGGGAATGTTACTGCGACCAGGCATGCAGGACGACATTGGACTGTTGTCACGACTATGACCTTGCCTGTCCAGGTTTTTAGAATTTTATATTTTTCAGATGCAATATATTGAAATTATACAACAGGTTCAGGCTATACTTTAGGCCACGTCTGTACTGTACTGACTTTATCTAGAGCTTTGTATTTAAACTTTTTTTTCTAGAAAATATAACAATATTAATATATTATCATTTAAAAAACATAGTTTTTAGTATGAAATATTGTGAACTGTATATTTTTTAAATATATAAATACATATTAAGATTTTTTATATTTTTGAAAGACATCTCTAATGCTCCAAGGCTGCATTTATTTGATTAAATATACAGTAAAATCAGTAATATTGTGAAATATTTTTACAATTTAAAATAACTTTTTTTAATCCTTTACTTAAAATAATTCATAAATGAAAACATTTTGTAATATCATTTTGATGTACAATTTCCACAGTAATGCAATGTCTTCAAGGATAAATTTTCATATTTTAAGTTTTCAATTGATATATAATTTCTTATGATTTCTAAAACATGATAGGGAAAAAGGCAACAAAGAAAGCCTTTTTGTGAAAAAGGTCTGAACCCCTGTTAGGATGTATATGTTTTGAGATGCACTCTTGTCATAAATTAATCTATTACTTTTCCTACATAATTTGTAACACAAAACAGTGGTAAAATATCTATATATGAGTTCTAGTCATGATTAGATTAGGATTTATCTGTAATATGGTGAAGTAAACGTTGTGTAAACCGTGATACATAGGAAAATGTGCGCTTAATTTGAATATCATCTTTGTAACATTATAAATGTCGTTACTGTCATTTTTAATCAATTTAATGTATCCTTGCTGAATAAAAGTAATAATTTCTTTTAAAAATATGTTTATGAATGCATCTCTGTTGCTGATTCTCATTTCACATTTTACTTATGCAACAAATTAATCTTTTGAGTAATTAATGAATATACATTGAGTACAGAATGTAGTGAGCAAGGCATTGTTGCATGCATCCATACAAAACAAAGTTTATGCTGCCTTTGAAAACTTCTCACTGTAGTACTTTACAAACATTTCAGCTTTTTATTATTTAACACGCTGGAGGACAAAAGCTTTCAAACATCTTTTTAGTGCAGATTGTTTTGTGATCCTGTCACAGTGTAATGTGTAATGGTTCAGTTAAAAACTACACTGGAGACACTAAACCTCATTTCACATGCAAAGAAGCCTTAAAGGCACAACAGCAACAGCAAAAAGCCTGTGTAGTTTAAAATTTTAGAGGGAGGGAAAAAGTCACGATAAACTTTTTGGTGCAAGAAAAACTGGCCTTGAGTAAAATGATAGTAAAAATGATCAAATGCATTACATGACCCCTTTGTTTCTGTTGTTTGTGGATATCCTTGCTTTAGATGTCACATCTACTGTGTGTGTGTTTTAGCCATATCCTGTGTGGTGAGCGAATGGAGTGTGTGGTCTGGCTGTCTGGAGTCATGTAAACCCACACTGCGCACCAGGCGGAGACAGGTGATCCAGGAAGCACGTAATGGAGGCCAACCCTGTCCCCCTCTACAACAGGCCGCAGGCTGCGCAGAGTATCATGGCCAGAATGGTCCCTGCTTACAATCACTAGGTATTGTCTCAAAGCCATTTGTCATCTCTCAACACAAATGTCACATTTCATAATCAACAATGAATAATATCGCAGTAGGTCTATAGTCAACCCTTATGATCCATAATAAAAGCAACTGGTAGTCATATAAACGTATTTAAAATGATTTATACAACCATTATTTTTTCATTGAATTGTTGCTCTTGGAAGGAGTCCACAGTACACATTACATCCCATTTATCCGAGTGAATATTTATCTTATATAATCGCGTTATCAGTATGTGGGCTCATTCTGACTGTAATCAAATGATGAACTATAATCATCTTCGTCAGTGCATATTCTCTAGGCACTAAAGCAGCAATCTAAATGTCGCCTGTTATCCTGTGCTTCTGAAAATGAGCTGAACCTTCTTATGAGGCTGCAGGTGAAGTATGGGGCATGTATGCATTAAAATCTATCTTCCTTAATCTTTGACCTCCTTCTCTGTCTCATTACTTTACAGTCCCAGCTCTCATCACCACAGGTGGCTATGGAAATGCAAGGAAAAAGAGGGAGATTTTGGACAGCAATATCATAAGGTAAACATTTTTTTATTTACCGCGATCACCGCTAAAAAGTAAAAGTGTTACTTTTTTTATACACATACCCTGGCAATACTATATTTGTTTATAGATTTATTAGCACTGTAAGATTTGAAGTTTTTTTTTTTTTTTTTTTTTTTATGCTCACCAAATTTGCATCAAAATTACAGTCAAATCTGTAATATTTTGAAACATTATTACCAATTTTAAATAACTTTTTAAATATATTTTAATGTACCACAAAACCAGTCATAAGGGTCAATTAAAAAAAAGAGAGATTTATACATCATCTGAAAGCTGGATAAATAAGCTTTTAATTGCTGTAGGACAATATTTGGCCGAGATGCAGCTATTTGAAAATCTGGAAAATCTTTATGCTCGCCAAGGTTGCATTTATTTGTTCAAAATACAGTTTAAACAGTAATATTGTGGAATATTATTATATTTTCAAAATAGCTTTTTTCTAGTTTATTATATTTTGAAATGTAATTCATTCCTGTGATGGCAAAGCTGAATTTTCAGCATCATTCTTCCAGTCTTCAGTGTCACATGATCCTTCAGAAATCATTCTAATATGCTGATTTGAGAAACATTTCTTACTACTAGTGTCACTTTTGATCCACAAAACCAGTCATAAGGGTCAATTAAAAAATAAAGAGATTTATCCATCATCTGAAAGCTGAATAAATAAGCTTTCCATTGATGTAGGACAATATTTGGATGCAGCTATTTGAAAATCTGAAATCTGAGGGTGCTAAAATATTAATAAAATTGCTTTTAAAGTTGTCCAAATGAAGTTCTTAGCAATGCATACTAATCAAAAAATAAGTTTTGATATATTTACAGTAGGAAATGTACAACATATCTTAATGGAACTTTGATTTTATTTAATATCTGGCGTAAAAGAAAAATCGATTTTTGAAAAATCGATGTATTTTTGGCTATTTTGTGGTCCAGGATTACATTTATTTTAGTCCTGTGATGCAAAGCTGAATTTTCAGCATTATTACTCCAGTCTTCAGTGTTACATGATCCTTCAGAAATCATTCTAATATGCTAATTTGGTGCTCAGAAACATTTATTACCATTATAAATATTGCGTTGCATTGTTTAATATAGTTGCGGACACCATGGTATATAAACTTTTAGGATTGTTAAATAATCCTAAAAGTAATGTAAATCCAAATATAATTTGTTTATATTTACAAGCCTTGCAAGTCTTTAAAGGCACAGTATGTAATTTTCACTGCTAGAAGGTGCATATTCAAAACAAACAAAGAAACAAAGGCGGAGTTTGATGGTGGCGGAATTGAGTGTGAAATCATGCAAGTTGTCGTCTTCATCCCTACAGCCGATGCAGTCCGACAAACTTGGGCAGAAATCATGTTCATAGATAAGTTAATGTATTAATGAATAATTAACGTCAAAACGTCCAGTGGCAAAACGCAGCCACTGGAGTGATTGCTAATGAGAGCCGAGCGCGGCACGCGGCTCGAAGGCAGTAGAGCTTTTATTATGCCACAGTCAACCACTTCCTCTCTTTCCAGTCCTGAATATGTGGGGTAAAGCAGCACTGTTTTATCATTCTGGATACATTTGAGTGCGTTGAAAGTTCTGTTATAATGCTACTCTGTGTATTCGTCACCTGTCTAATAAAACACATAATTAAAGCGTCTTTAGGGTTTCCATGTTTTCTACTAAATAAAACCAGAAATTGAGGGTGTATATCATCATTGTCAGACAACACAATGACAAGGGATAAGCCACAAGTTAAAATTGCTTACTTCTCTGGATTTAAACATTCTTAGAAACATTTGGTATAATTTAAGTACACAACTCAATAAAATATATAACACTGTTCTAGTGTTTTTTTGATATTTTGATTAAAAAATCTTACATACTGTGCCTTTAATATGACTTTGGATCATTTGGGATAAGGTAAGTACACAAGTCAACAAAATATAAACACTGTTCTAGTGGCTTTTGGATATTTGAATCAAATAATCTTACATATTGTGCCTTTAATATGACTTTTGATCATTTTAATGCATCCTTGCCAAAAGTATACAATAAAAAAAAATTATACTTGCCGCAAATGTTTATATATTAGTGTATGTGTAATTTATTGTGTATTTATGTGTTTCTGTATGTGCACATCTCAGTTACTGTGTGGAGTTCAAACTCACGTCCCTGACGGCGGGTTGTCAACGCAGTTTCAGTCCGCACACTCGCTGGATGCGGTACCTAAAGGAAGGACATCAGGTGTGTGTGGAGTGCCAGCCACCAGCACTGGCCCAGGGCCAACGCTACTGCTCCGGGGACGGGGAGAACATGGGACAAGGCAGGTAAATGCAAAGAGACTTTTAAGATAAATCTTTTTTTTTTTTTTTTTATCTAGGTTCAATGCAAATTAAGTGCAATACACTCTTAAAAAATAAGAGTTCTTTATTGCCATCATTGGTTCCATGAAGAACCTTGAACATCCACGGAACCTTTCAAATGCAGAAAAGGTGCTGTGTAGCGGAAAAAGGTTCTTTAGATTTTTTAAATGTACTTCAAAATGGTTCTTTTAATAACTGTTGACTGAAAGGTTCTTTGGGGAACTAAAAATGGTTCTTCTATTGCATCACTGCAAAAACAACCTTTTGGAGCCTTTATTTATTTATTAGTGTAGACTCTCCCTTACTCCCTTCAAAAGTATTAACATGTTCACATGAGACTATTGTGATAAAATAGACTCGAGGATTTGGACAACTTTATAATTCAAAGAACACCCAATTTAGTATGGAGGAAATAATACTCACTACTGTCTTTTATGCTCACCATTTGAGCTTGCCTTTATTTATTTAAAATATGTTTTAAACCGTAATATTGTGAAATAGTATTATATTTTCAAAATAGCTTTTTTCTATTTTAATATATTTTAAAATGTAATTCATTCCTGTGATGGCAAAGCTGAATTTTCAGCATCATTACTCCAGTCTTCAGTGTCACATGATCCTTCAGAAATCATTCTAATATGCTGATTTGGGAAACATTTCTTATTACCAGTGTCACTTTTGATCAATTTAATGCATCATTGCTGAATAAAAGTATTGATTTCACTGACTCTAAGCATTTGAACTATAGTTGACAAGCTGTAGATTTATTATTAGGTACTTCAGCTGTAAATTGAGCTGTAAATCATTATGCGTTTCATAACAAGCTAAAAAAAATTACTACGACAAGCCATTACAAAACATTGTGACAAGCCTCAAGATCTTTTAAGAAATATGGTCTCCTGAAATGAAGTAGGCCAGGTTTTCAAACTAATTCAAGGTCTTGAGACTAGATCTTGGCCACTAGAGGGAACCATGACACATCTTTGAATATTCAAAAGCTTGTGTATAAAACATCTTGTACTGCTTTAAGACTTGTGCACTCATTTGGAGCACTCTAGAGCCTTGATATGTTTTTTTAATAAAAAGAGAGCAGTTTAATCAGGGCTAAGTTTAAAACCTTAATGATGCTGGAATATTTTTTTCATATACATGTATACAGTACTTTTAATAATAGTAAAATTGTATTGTATATCAACCAACACATAAAATGCTTGTATTATTTATAAGGCAGAGTTGAAATTCTCAACCTAGCTCAAGGACAACAGCCAGAGCAATACCCATTACTGTATCTGTCTTCCTCTATCATCTTTTTCCATCACATTCTCACTCTCTCACTCTTAGGAGCTTGTCTCTGCAGTGGCAGGCCGTGGGGAATTCTCGGTGCAGAGGTCTGTGGAGACGGGTCCGTCGACGAGACTCCTGTTCCTGTCCTACTGTACACAGTTTTCTCTTCATCTAACTCGCACGCATCAATCAGCCTTGACCGGGTCATGAAATTTCACACTTAAAGAAGTGATGGTAGAATGTGTGGAGACTATTTTGGTAGCTCAAACCAGCTTTAGGCTTGTATGCCAAATGATACAGTTGATACCTCATTACAGTACGCTATCAAGGAATTATTCAATATTAGTCACAGTTAATTCCCATTTATTCATAAAAGACTAATGCTAATGGCCATCATATTATGATTAAAGGAATAGTTCACGCAAGAATTTCAATTTTCTGACTATTTACTCAGGCCATCAGAAATGCAGATTTGGTTCTTCATCAGATTTGGAGAAATTGTATCATTGCTCACCAATGGATCCTTTGCAGTGAATGGGTGCCGTCAGGATGAGAGTTTAAACAGCTGATAAAAACATCTATTACATAACATCTTGTAAAGCAAAAAAAGTTCTAAACAAATATGTGGGTGCATTTTGATGTGAGAGGACAACATAAAATTGACTTTTTCACTGGAGGAAGCATTATTATGGATTATTGACTAGCATTTCAGTTAGAAGCAATGGTTTAAAGTTAAAACACCTTAATGATTTTTTTTTCCCACAAACAGATTTTCAATTCACAAGATGTTATTTGATGGACTGGTGTGGTGTGGATTACTTGTGAATTATTGTGATGTTTTTATCAGCTGTTTGGACTTATTCTGATGGCACCCATTCACTGTAAAGAATCCATTGGTGAGTAAGTGATGTAATGCTAAATTTCTCCAAACCTATTCCAATCTATTCATTTTTGGGTACTCACTTTCAGCAGCAAAAAATATAGCGCAAAAAAAAAAGAATAAAAAAATATATAGTTGCTTGTGAAATTTTTCTTTGTACAATGGCGTTTTAGTGCCATGTTAAAAAAAATTATAAATAATATATCTAAGAATGCTACAATAAAGTCAAAATATTTTGACAATAAAGTTGAAAATATGAGAATAATGTTGAAATATTTTGACTTTTTTTTGAGAATAAAGTCAAAATGTTTTGAGAATAACGTCACAATTACGTGAATTAATTAATAGCAATTACAAGATTAAAGTTATAATATTTTGAGAGTATATTCTAGCCTTTAAGAATTAATTCTCGAAATTTTGACTTCATTCTCAAAACATTTCGATTTTATTCTGGTAATTTCGACTTTATTCTGGAATTTTTACTTTTTTCTCAAAACATTGACTTTTTATTCTTGTAATTTTGACTTTTTTTTTTTTCGAAACATTTCGACTTTATTCTCAAAATTTAAATTTTATTAAAATTTCGACTTTAAAGTCGAAATTACAAGAATAAAAGGTCAATGTTTAGAGATAAAGTTCATATTTTGAGAATAAAGACAAAAATATTCTCAAAACATTTCAAAACATGTAACTTATTTTTTTAAAACATCTTGTCTTTATTCTCGAAACATTTTTACTTTTCTTCAAATCTCGACTTTATTCTCAAAACATTTCGACTTTATTCTCGTAATTCTGACTTTATTCTCAAATATTTTGACTTTATTCTTAAAAAATTTGACTTTATTCATGCAATTTCATCTTTATTCTCGAAACATTTAGATTTTTTTTTATATATATATGTGTATAAACTCTAATAACAACACAGAATAATAGGTAAAATTAATAATCTGTATCATTTATTTGATTTCCAGCCAACCAAGGGGGGAGGGGGATATCTCTTCTTCATACTGCAAAGGAATCAAAAGATTTCAGGACATTTTGACACATTTTTGGCTCTTTTTCCTATACAAGACAAGGAATTGGCTTTTTGTCACATACAGAACAAGTTACAGCTTCAGAGGTACGACATGCATTAAACAACAGAACACACATACAGAAACAACGGCATAGAAAGTCAACAGGTAGAAAGATTACAAAACAAACAGCCTTTAGACCTACAAACAACATTGTAGAAGATTAAGGGGAAGGGAGGGATTGTAAACAGTGCTCTCTTTTTTTTTAATTCCCTGGAAATTCTAAATGGATGTTTACGGTAATTTTTTTAAATCATGAAATACTTCCTAAATGTCATACTTCTAGTTACCACTGTTATTGTACAATCTCATAAGAAAACAAGAAAAATCTGATAAATCTTATTTGTGCTTTCTCGTTGAAATTAAATACATAAATCATGACCAACCCTCTCATTAATAATAAACTGAATTAGAAGTCAATCTGACGCTTATCTAATACATATTACTGTAAACCAAAAATAACTAAAAGTCACAATTCATTTTCAAACAGCATCCATGTTGATGCTAAAAGCATCATCAGGTCATCACAGTTTGACACATCTGTGAGTAAAATGTAATACCAGTTAATTTGAATGAATTGCAACCTGCACTGTCGTGTGGGTGGGTATTTTAGACAAACACCTTTAATGCCATCAGACCATCGTATAAGACACTGACATTGGACTCAAATTACTGATTGTCATCACTGTTTGTAGACTGGTGTCAAAAAATATCCCCAAAATAATCACGCATATACAATTCGCTCTAATCTTCGTAAATGCTCTATGCACACTGCACTGCAAGTTTTCCTGCGGGACTTTACAGAATGACATCTGCAGAACATATATCAGCAATAACACAACATATGCTAATCTCTGACATAGCTGATTGAGCAATTAACATGACTATATGGGGGTGAATCTCAAAAAAAAGTGTCAAAAACATGTCTGGGTTGTATTTCAATAGAAAAAAGTGGAAAATTATATTACAGATTACATAAAGAAAATGAAAGCAAGAGCTAGTAAGATTTTTTGGACTCTAATATTTCTCCCTGATTTTCACTTCCCGGAATGTATTATATTCAATCTATTTTTTAGTCTAATTTCATATTTTTAGTATCCAGTTTTTGTTTTTATTTTTTGTATATATATGTCCAGGTCAAAAGAAATTTACAAAAGTGATGTTATGTCCATAGAAAGCACATTAAATGTAAGTAAAGTGTCTAATTTTAAGGTTTGTAATAAGTAAAATGTCAAAATTTGGTTGAAATAATGTTACATTGTCATTCAATGTAACAATATTTATGTAAAAATTTAAACAACATGCTTATTCTGACTTGTACATATTAAAATATATAAAAGAGTACAGGGGCATATTAAATTTTATTGTGTTTTAAATAAGTAAAAATTGTTACTGACAAATGGGCAAAACCTAGAATAGAGCAAATTTACAACTAATAGGTATTTGGGGTGAAAGTAATTCATCTTTTAATATGTCATAAATTGATTTTTGTTGTAGATATGCCTGACAAGATTTGCTCAGAAAAAAAAAAATGCAATAAAATTAAACTTTTTAATATTTATTTTGGAAAAACATCAGTTTAAAGCAGTATTACACTTATTGTATTTTATGCTTAAACCCTTTTTTGTCTTTGACCCATATATATATATATATATATATATATATATATATATACAGTCAGGTCCATATGTATTTGGACACTGACACAATTTTTATTATTTTAGCTGTTGACCAAAATTCAAAAATTACAAAATTCAAGTTACAGTTATACAATGAATATGGGCTTAAAGTGCACACTCTGAGCTTTAATTGTTAGGGCAGTCTCATCAAATTGGTAGAAAGTTAAGGAATTACAGCTCTTTAATATGTACCTCCCCCCTTTTTTAAGGGACCATAAGTGATTGGACAGTTGACTCAAAAGCTGTTTCATGGACAGTTGTGGGCTATTCCTTCATTTTTTCTACATCAATTAACCAGGTAAAAGATTTGGAGTTGATTCTAAGTGTGCCATTTGTATTTGGAAGCTGTTGCTCTGAACCCATCATGCAGTCAAAGGAGCTCTGCATGCAAGTAAAACAGACAATTGTTAGGCTTCAAAAACAAAAGAAATGCATCAGAGAGATAGCAGGAACATTAGGAGTGGCCAAATCAACAGTTTGGTGAATTCTGAGAAGAAAAAGAACACACTGGTGAGCTCAGCAACATAAAAAGGATGTTCACAAAAGACGACAGTATGGTGGATGATTGGATGATCCTCTCCATGGTAATAAAACATTTTACAACATCCAGCCAAGTGAAGAATACTCTCCAGGAGGTAGGCGTGTCACTGTCAAAGTCTACAATCAAGAGAAGACTTCACCAGAGCAAAATAGAGAAGGTTTACCACAAGGTGCAAACAAGACCAGATTAGACTTTGTCAAAAAAACATTTAAAAAAGCCAGACCACTTCTGGAAAAGCATTTTTTGGACTGCTGAAATTAAAATCAATGTGTACCAGAATGACGGGAAGAAAAAAGTATGGAGAAGCCTACAACATCATCTGTGAACATGGTGGAGCAGTGTAATGGCATGAGCATGGCTTCCAGTGGCTTCCAGTGGCACTGGGTTACCGGTGTTTAGTGATGTGACAGAAGACAGAAGCAGCCGGAAGAATTCTGAAGTGTATAGGGATATACTGTCTGCCCAGATTCAGTTAAATGGAGCAAAGTTGTTTGGGCGGCTCTTCATAGTACAAATGGACGATGACCTAAAACATACAGCAAAAGCAACCCAGGAGTTTTTAAAGGTAAAAAAGTGGAATATTCTGCAATGGCCAAGTCAATCTTCTGATTTCAAATTGATTGAACATGCATTTCACTTACTGAAGACAAAACTAAAGGCAGAAAGACCCACAAACCAACAACAACTGAAGTCAGCTGCAGTAAAGGCCTGGCAAAGCACCACAAAGGAAGAAACCCAGTCTATGGTGCTGTCCATGAGTTCCAGATTTAAGACAGTCATTGCCTGCAAAGGATTCTCAACAAAATATTAAAAATGAAAAAAAAATTTTTATGATTATATTTATTTGTCCAATTACTTATTGGGGGGGGGGGGGGGGGGGGTCTGTGTATAAAAATGGTTGTAATTCCTTAGCATTTTATGTTTTATTTTTGTTCAACTCCTTGAATTAAAGCTTAAAGTCTGCACTTCAATTTCATCTTGATTGTATCATTTTTAAAACTATTCTAGTGGCATACAGAGCAGAAATTATGAAAAGTGTGTCAGTGTCCAAATATATATGGACCTGATTGTGTATATATATATATATATATGTATATGTGTGTGTAAAAAAAATAGTGATGGGCAACGATTAATCGTGATTAATCGCATCCAAAATATAAGTTTTTATGTACGTGTGTACTGTGTACATTTATTATGTATATATAAATACACACACGTGCATGTATATATTTAAGAAAATATGTTATGTTTTTAAATTAAATATATTTTTATATAATATATTAATGTAAATATATACATGTAAATGTTTTCAAAATACATACTGTGTGTGTGTGTGTGTCTTTATATATACATATTAAAAATACACAGTACACACACATATTATATAAACAAAAACTTTTATTTTGGATGTGATTAATGGTGATTAAACACGATTAATCATTGCCCAACACATTTTTTTTTTCTTTCATTTTGGGGTGAAAATGTGATTAAAAACATTTTAAAAATCATTAAATTATTATTAGATAATTCGATTTTTGGATGAAATTTGTCAGACATTTCTTTGTGAGATTCACCCATGGATAAGTATAAAAAAACCAGGGTTGACACTGACCTCAGGGCACAGCCTAACACAGATACAGGAAAGAGAGTTTTGAATGGCTTTAGTAAAGTCACATTTTAGCGCTAATGTTCTCTCCATACGAATCTACAGAATGAATAGGGCATTAAATGTGAACCATACACCCGACAGATCATGGATATTATGTAATATAATATCCACATAAAAGACTACAAGTGGAGCAAGGGACCTCAGCACTCAAAAAGCAGCTTCCTCTCCCACCATTACAGTAAGCAGTACACATGGTTGCATTCATAACTTATTCTTTATTGGGGGGAGAGGGAAGATCCCTCTCACTTGCAGATTTTTTTTTTTCCATCTTCCTCCCAAACACACCTCCTCTCGCCGCTCTCTGGCAGAAAATTGGTATTCCGTTCACACCTCGGTTCAACTCAGCTAAAATCGTTCAGACAAGGATAGAAGCATACACACACTCACAAGTCTCGAGAGAGGCCTAGTCCCCCCCCCCCCCCCTCCATCATCTTCACGCTCCCCAGATAACACATGCACACACATACATATTCTAAGAGACGAGCACATTCTGACAATGTGACTTTTAGTGGTGGTATTTGTTGACACAGATGCAATTGAGTGTATGTTTTTGATCTAATTTAGCCCTCGCTATCCCGGTTTTCAAATTGGATATGAGCGCTAGCAGGGAGGGCTTGTGGTCACCATGGAAACTGGATGTAGTCGTCTTCAGGACATTTTCTACATACCTGTGAATACATGCTGGATGGACTTTGTGTTAGCATTTGGTTTCAGAATGGTGATGTTGGCGATAAGGATCTAATCTTTTAAGGATATTAAGTTTGTGCAGCGTGAAAGGTTGTATCAAATTTGGAGGTAAACATGGCCATGCAGTATGTACTGTATTACAGACCTCTCTATCAAAAAGGATAAATGTTTAGTGGATTAACCATTGATCATCTTGGTCACGCAGTGTATGTTGAGCCTGAATAACAATTGAGGACACAAATGGTCCTTTAAAACCTTTTATTAAATCAAATATTTTAAAATAAACATTCTCCCTGGCAATGCAAAAGTATGAGACCGTCTCCCTCACTTCATCTAGAAAATACTTTAGAAATATATACTTCCTCTTATATTATGTTTGAGACAGCATCTACTGCTACGAAACTGGTAATTTAAATGGAAATGTTGATTTGACCTGAAGTTTCTGTCTTGGTCAGATTTATTCTAGCCTTCCATCATTTACCAAGATCTGGTAAGAACAGGCGAGGTATGTGTTGTCCATTCGTTCTCATTGTTACTTCTTGTTTTGGGCTGCCAATATGCATGTGCTACGTGATTTTTTTACATAATTAAAATAAAAAAGCAGTCATAAACATGGGCTTTTTGCAAGACAATATTACACATGTAAGCACAGTGTGAAGCGAACCTTTAGTAAATGTCTTAAATAACAACAACTTTTGAATTTTAAAGGGATAGTAACATAAGAAAGAAAATTCTGTCCTCATTTGGTCACCCTCTTGAATCTGTATGCATTTCTTTATTCTGAAGAACACAAAAGATTATATTTTGAAGAATATTTGGGTCAAAACAACATTAGACCCTACTGGCTGTACAAAAAAATTCAAAATATCCTATTTTGTGTTATATAGAAGAAATACAGCACGCAGGAATTAAATGGGACACAGAATATTCATTTATTGGTGAACTATCCCTTTAAACTCACCCAAAAATGAAAATTCTGTCATTAATTACTCACCCTCATATCGTTCCAAAATTTATTAAGTTATGAGAAACTTGTGAATGTGCATTGACTGATACAAAACAGAAGAAAGTTGTTTTCGTGTTTTCTTTGTGCACAAAAATGATTCTCGTAGCGTTTTAAAATTACAGATGAACCACCAATGTCACAAGGACTATTATATTGATGTCCTTACTACCTTTCAGGCCCTTGAATGGGGTAGTTGCAGGGTCAGAAAGCTCTTGGATTTAATCAAAAAATATCTTAATTTGTGTTCCAAAGAAGAACAAAGATCTTACAGATTTGGAACAACATGAAGTGTGAGTAAATAATGACAGAATTTAAATTTTTGGGCGAACTATCACTAAAGATGACACACAAGTAAATGAGGGGAGGTAAATTTAAACAGATTTTGGTCTCTTCCAATGGAACAATTGACGGTTTGTTCTTATACCGATGGAACAATTGACGGTTTGTTCTTATACTGGTGAATATGACACAAGAAATATGTGAGACAGACTAGTACAGATAATCTTCATGTCTATATAAAAATAAATTAATCAAGTAGAATCACACACCATGTGGAGAGTGAGCTTGTGTGCAGGAATGTTAATTATTTTATACGTGCACATTATCATACCATCAGCCCTCCCTATTTCAAAGGCGTTTGCACACAAACACTCATACTGTATGCAGACCCATAACTGCAGTTAAGTAAGGCCAGTTTATTAGGGGACAGGGGAAGGGTGCACTAGTAAACAGGGTATAACATGTCCCTAATGCTAATCTTTAAGGTGGGCTCTGGACAGTGACTAGCTGAAGTGGGCAGTGACGGACTGTCCCCCTTGATTTACCGTACACATCTGCGCTTAAATGTCTGGTAAGTTTTCAGCCTCAAGCTAAATAAGCTTTAGCATACATTCTGTTCTTTTCACAAATAACCATAGAGCCAGATCCACTCTGGCTTTATCTTACCCCTGCGACGCATCAATGCAGGCTTGTTTACAGAAGAGGAAAAAGGACAAGAGGTGTAGGCAGTGGTACATCCTCAAGATCCTGTTCCTTAATGATGTAACATGACCACTGTTTTCCAGTGAACTCTCCCGCATAATGTCACCAGGGTAGGTCCCTTGGTCAGATGCCTGTAAAATGATTCTCCAATGTACATTAGTCTCTGCTTTCTACAAAGTCCTTGACTGAACTTGGCCTTTTTTCCCTTCTTGGAGTCCAGCTCACGACCCTGAGGCCTCAGAGGCCCTTATCAAATGCGTTGGAATGTCCCCTGTCCCCTTTAGGCCTTCGTGAGTTCTCTGAAGCCACATGGTTCTCATGACCAACGGTTGGGCTACTTCCCAGTGGGAAAAGGCAGTTCTGACCTAGCAGCCTTTGGGCAGCTTCCAAGTGGTTGGTGGCCCCCTGGTAACCACCGAGCCGAGGCTTGGAGCACAGGCCACCCAGTAGGCGCTCCGATGGGCCACCTTCGCGCAAGTGCTCCTCGTCATCTGTGTCTGCATCGATGTACTTGCTGATGGACGCGTCATGAAAAGTGAAGACTGCTGGGGTGAGTCCCTTCCTCTCGGGTGTCTTAGGTGGAGTCCTGCTGCTGGCAGTTGTGTAGACTGACACCTCAGGGCTTAGGATGGAGTAGTCAGAAAGAATAGAGCTGTCAGACAGAGGACCACCTGATGGGCTGGCCTCCCCACAGTTGCGATGATTCACCCTAACCGAATGGATTTTCTGAGAGTTTCCAAGAAGTCCTGGTTGCCGTGAACCCTCGCTGTTCAGAGGTTTAGCACCAGAACATGGTGGTGTGAGCATAGTCTCGTGCTCCAAGGTGGTCTGTAGGCTTGGGTTAGCACTGACCCGGCCAGATAGGCCAGAACCAGGGCTGTGGGAGAACCGAGAGCTCTCAAGGAGGGATAGACCTCCTGCCGGACTGTAGGGGAATCTTGGGTTCTCTTGGAATTCTGTTGCGCAGCTGATATAACTGTCAATGCTTGAAAGACTTTTCATGTCTACCACCCCTTCGCGACCCCCAGTCAGTGGGTCACCTTCTTGACTTGGCAAGGCTCCCAGCTCAATCTCATCCCTTCTATGGCCTGCTCGGGATGAACTTCTGTCTTTGGTGTTTAGGTTGGGTTGTGACTGAGTCTTTGCCATCTGGTTGTACATCTCTTCTAGTTTCTGTGCGTTAAGCCTCTGTGGACTAGAAGCTCTTGCCTGGCTAGGAGAACCTTGGTCTGGGTTGAAGGAACGATTAGAACTGGTCTCTGAGGTTGCTCGCTTGGATGACCATTTCCATCGACTGGGTGAGAGATGGTTGTCCTGGGTTCTCTCACCCTTGTCCATGACCACCACATCCAGCAGCTCAGTACCACGGGAGAACGCCTCTCTGACATTCATGGAGACTATGCTGCCATTGCGTTTGGCTCGCTCTAGAGCCTCACGTCTCTTTATAGCCTTCTCTTGGCGTTTCTGCTCCTTGTAGAATTCAGAGAAGTTGTTGACAATGATGGGAATGGGTAGGGCGATAACTAACACTCCTGCTATGCAGCAGAGACCACCAACGATCTTACCCAGAAGTGTCTTAGGGTAAATGTCCCCATATCCAACAGTGGTCATGGTAATAGTGGCCCACCAGAAGGAAGCAGGGATGCTTTTGAACTTGGTGTCATCCTCATCCTTCTCCGCAAAGAAAACGAGACTTGAAAAGATCATGATCCCCATTGCTAAGAAGAGGATAAGCAGGCCCAGCTCATTGTAACTCCGTCGTAGCGTAAAGCCCAGTGACTGCAACCCAGTGGAGTGACGTGCCAATTTGAGGATGCGCAAAATCCGCATGATTCGAAAGATTTGCACCACCCGCCGTACATTCTGAAATTGCAGCACGCTCTTATTAGACTCTGTCAGGAATATGGTGACATAATACGGTAGGATAGCCAGCAAGTCGATGACATTGAGGGGACCTTTAAAGAATTTCCATTTGTTTGGTGAGGAAAGGAAGCGAAGAAGATATTCCATGGTGAACCAAGCGATGCACACCGCCTCCACATGGGCCAGCTGGGGATTATCAGTTGTCTGACCAAACTCGTCTGTGTCTTGCAGCTCTGGGAGGGTGTTAAGAGACAAAGCGATAGTGGAGAGCACGATGAAGAGAATAGAAATGATGGCCAAGATCTGAAAGACAAAAAAGCAAACCAAAAATCCACCATTAAATATTGACATTTGTATCTCATGACCTCTTACATATTAGTAAACATTGGATACACCAGAGTAGTGATGGTTTGAAAGATCATTCATACTTTCTGAAATTATTCTCTACTAACTGTAAGTGAAATCCAACTTTGGTGCTGATGAAATGCATGGTGGCATTGAATACAAAGATTCCAATAAGGAGTTTCTTCTTAATTTACACTATAGGTGCATAGTCAGGATTAATTAAAGTGAGGCCAACAGAGAATGAGCTTGAAAAAGTGGTGAGTAAGGTCTAGGTAAATCATAGCATCTGACAATGAGTTTTTCTTTGACTGTGAGCAAGAGATTATACCACTGTTTGCAAAAAACCTTGTAGAAATATGCTTTGCACCAGAAAACTTGGTTAGACAGCCCTGTACAAAAGAAGTAGTCAACTACATTGTCAGCCAAATCATCTACGTTAAATGTAAAACTTTATACTCACTGCTGAATAGTGAATGTCAAAACATTGCACAATAATGGGTTTACCTGTGTCGTTAGGTCAAGAAAGTAGTATAAAGTAATGAATGAGTAATACTGAGAGGGCTGATGGTTGTTGAGAAATACAGAAATGTTGTGGAACACGCAATAACCAGTAAAACCAGAAGACAAATGCTTCTTATAAATTCCCAAAAAGTCTAATTATTGTGACAGAAAACGACACTAAAACTTCTAAAATCACTTGCTAATAAATACAACCAGCAACTAAACTTTAAATTGGGTATTTAATGTTCTTTAGAGAGTGAGACAACCATGACCACTTGTGTAAGGTCTCACAACCAAAATATCAGATTAGATCTGTACTGCTGTCTAAAGATGGAAAAGCTCCCTGTGGAACTTTCCAGAATGGAAAAAACTGTAAAGCTAAAAACTCTGAAAAAGATCCGTAAAGCTCTGAACCTCCCACAGAACCACATAAAGTCCATTACAACAAAGTGTCAAAAATGTGCACAATCCTAACACTACTAAGCCAACTAAGAGGCTTTCGTACTAAATAACTCAAAAAGAAAGACGATTGTCAGAGAAATGAACAAGACCCGAAAAGTGGCTGAGTTGCGAAGCTCTTTGGCTGAGATAAGAGAAACTAGGATAAAGAAACTTTTCATAGATTCTTTGGGGGAGTGAAAAGAAGGAGGCCACTTCTGGTAAAGCCTGAAGCAATTCAGTTCAATTACAGTTGACATGTTCTCTTTTTTAGATAAAGCATGGTGGTGGTAATATGATTCAGTTGTGAGTCCGTTTTGGGGTTTTAAAATGAAAAAAAAAATTTGTCGATAGGTTGAGGTATGCATATATTTAGTCTCATATTATTTGCAAAAGGGAAATCCTTCTATTTTAGCCTCCTAATCTTCTTTTGTCAGTATTATCAAATGACTCGCCTTAACATGAATAGTATGGAAAATCATTTGTGACTCATTGCATTTGTAGGTGTTTCTCTGTGTGTATTAATGTGTCTAAGAAGAGATGATACCCTGCAGTCACGTGAGTCATAAGGGTAAGTTGGAAACTGTAATAAGATTAAAAACAGCCTATAACCTATAAACAGCAAAGATTAGTCTTTTATTTTTATGCTTGCCAGAGCTTCAACAGCATTATTTACTCACCGGTATCAGCAACCACAATCTCTAAGTCACACTGGAGCTCCCATCCCCCTTCAGTTTCAACCTCACTGTCTGATAAAAGCTGATAATATTGGCTTGTCATGTCGTTAGTATGCATTCTAGCATACATACTAGAGATATACGATTTTCTATTAGTCCAATGTGGTTTGCAGTGTAGTTCTGGTCATTAAAACTCCTCTATAAAAGATGAACAATTAGAGAACAACAAGAGAATCCCCTTAAGAGAAATGACAAATGAGAGGTCTTTAATATCTCAAGTTTTTCTCCAACAGAGCAACAATATTAAATCTTGTGAAAAAGACTTTAATAATCTCATTCATTTTCTTTAGATTTCAGACATTGTCATATTTTTGCAGTCAAAAGTCATTATGTTTAGTTTCAACTCAATTCTTCTTAAATATTTCCAAGCCAAATGGAGACAAATTTATACCTGAATTAAAGAAACACAACTGGCAAGTCCATTACATCTCCTAAAATATGAAAGAGCAACCTCTGAGCAACAACAATTTACCACAGCTCTGAGTGATTCTGAACCCTGAAGGTAAGAAATCCTTTATAGGTCATATTCTTGGCCTTTTACGCCAAACATGTGTGCGCACATGTGCGTTACAAAGCATCTTTAATGTTAAAAAGTGAAAAGGGCAACTAAAAAAAGACAGTCCACGGTGGCAATGAATGTTAAATCGGGAATACATTTTCAAAGGGTTCAGCACAAATTCTCAGTGCGTAATCAATTGAGCCATTGACCAAGTGATAATCTGTAAACAATGTCTGTACACACTGAAGCTGAGGAAGGAATAACAGGGTCAACTCCCTGTGTAGAGATGGGTAGTGATGCACCAGGAGAAATCCCGGCATCTTTGCGTCATCTCAGGTGTGCGGCTTATTATCACATCCAGTGGGGTGCTCCTATGGGCATGTACAAATTATGTTCTCCTGAGACACAAAACAAATATACTCATATGCATATAAACACACACACACGCACACACGCACACACGCACACACACACACACACACACACACATAAGTGTCTAAATGCTCCAAAAGCTGTTGTACACAGCAGGGCATGCCATAAAAGACAATTAAACTGCATGCAATTCCATAGGAACAAAAATTACAAATGAGATCTCTGTCTCCCTAAAAGCCTCCCATGTGACCCTCTAAAACAAAACCAGTCACAATGGCAATTTTTTAATGAATAAGGTTTCCATTAATGTAGGCCTATGGTTTATTAGTTTAGGACAATATTTGGCCGAGATACAACTATTTCAAAATCTGGAATCTAAATTTTCAGAAATGCACATTACTAAACAAAAAATTAAAATAGTGTTGGAAATTTCTAAAATATCTTAATGAACATGATCTTTACTTAATATCCTAATGATTTTTGGCATAAAAGAAAAAGGAATCATTTTGTATTTTTGGCTATTGCTACAAATATACCCGTGCTACCTAAGACTGGTTTTGTGGTCCAGGGTCACATATATATAAAACTGGCATGTTTACACACGCAGTACTGCATCTAATACGATTGCACTTTTGAGCGATTCTTTTCGTAAAAGTTCGGTCATTTCCGTGACAACCGCATTCTACGGTCTTTGATCGGTGATTTACCGCCATTACCTCGTCTGAGGCGCTAGAAAATCCAGGAAACAGGTACGTGTTTTGATTTATTCACAATTGTTTTATAATGTCTATCTACACCTTAGTTTCTTCCATAAGCTAATAAAACTCTGGACAGTATAGCTACACCAAACTATTACTGTTAGCATTCATGTTATCGTTTGCGTCAGAACGTCGCAATCTTACATACGTTCTCAATGACGCCACACGCCCAAAAACCATCGCGGTGAAAAGTGAAAACCGATAACAACTCACGCAATTTACACTGTTCTCACACCAGACGTTCATTTTCTCAAGCAGTGCCAGTAGCATTTATGTATATCAGACAAGAAGGAAGAGTGCCGTTTTCCCGGGTATAAACACGAATGCAAACGTGATATTGATTTTTATACAACTCAAGAACAGTAAGTTAATAAGTGACTAACATTTTAGACAGTATTGTCTGTTTTTGCTCTATATGGCCAACTTAACTGGCTTCAAATAAAGCCACAACAGAGGTATTAGCATCTTCTATGGCAAGCTGTTTTAGCCTAAAATATATTCAGCGTTACTTGTCGTAATTGCATTTTTACAAGTAACAATTCAATTAGAGAGCTTTATTATTAAAATTTTCCTAGTAACAATTATAATTATAGAGCTCTCTAATTCAATTATTACTAGTAACAATTCCAATTAGAGAGCTCTACAGATTCATTTTTACTAGTCATATGTCTCCATTGACTTCCATTCATTTTTAATTACAGAGCAATTCAATTATTACTAGTAATAATTCGAATTAGAGAGCTCTACAACTAAATTCTTACTATTAATAATTCCAATTACAGAGCTCTTTAATTCAGCTTTTACTAGTAACAATTCTGATTAGAGAGCTCTGTAAAAAACAAATTAAAGATATGTTTAATTGCAGAGCTCTGTAATTGAATTAAAAAGCTCTATAATTCAGGTCTTACTAGTAACAATTTATTTATTTCTCTAAATGCAATTCTTACTAGTAAAAACTGAATTAGAGAGCTCTCTAAATAGAATTCTTACTAGTAAAAATGATTTAGAGAGCTCTCTAATTGGAATTGTTACTAGTAATTATTCAATTTTATACTACAGGGCCGTTGAATCCTTGAATCTGATTGGCTGACGAACGTTCTAGAGGTGTGCATTATATTCAGGGAAACGCACGGCGAACGTAGTTCCAGGCAGCTTTAGACCGCAGTGCATGTCTATATCACTTCGCCATACGATTTCAGTTATTTCAAAGGTCCTTACAGCCCAAAACAGCAAAATAACTAAAACCCACAATGACACTGGCCAAACTAATAAATACAGTAAACATCAGGATAAAAACGACAGATTATTTCCATGTTTTTTTCCACAATATATTACGTTTTATTATGTACGAGCACAAACTCTATTTCTCTCGCCCTCTTCTCACTCACCTCACAGACGCACACACATAACATTACAGTTTGCACTCGCGTTAGCATTCGCTAATGTTGTTAGCGCTGCTCTTACGATTAACAACTTAAAAACGACATGACAGCTCTCACACGCGAGGTAACAACGGCGTGGTCTTGAAGAAAATGAACTTAAAGTTTAACTGTTAGTAGAGACGATGCTGCCAGTCACCCTTGAGAGACACAGACGTGAGAGAGGTAAAGTCATACACTTAGTTTCTCTCCCTCACTCTTTCCGTCTGTCTGCTTGTCTGTCGGTCTGTCTAAACTTCATTATTAACGGCATTATTTTGCTATTAACAGCCCAAGCGTCGTTACTAGTTCTAAAATGACGTTTTGGAACTAGCAACGAAGCTGTTGAATGAGCTGCGTAAAAAATTAATCCTACTCACAATAGCGTTTTAAGGATAAAAACGGGACGAATGTCTTGAAATATATCATTTGATCGATGTCTTGAGGTGTGGTAACTGTAGTATAAGCGGAATAATTGACTTCGGGCCGTAGAATTCTACGAAAATAATGCACACCCGAGGTGGAACGGCCACTCCGCTTCGCGTTGTGACCGCATCACCACCTCGGGTGTGCATTATTTTCTAAGAATTCTACGGCCCGTCGTCAATTATTCCTTACGTAAAGCTCTCTAATTGAAATTTCTTACTAGTAAAAATTCTGCTGTAGAGCTCTGTAATTAAAAATAAACGGAAGTCAATGAAGACATATGACTAGTAAAAAATCATTTGTAGAGCTCTCTAATTGGAATTGTTACTAGTAAGAATTGAATTAGAAAGCTCTGTAATTGGAATTTTTTACTAGTAATAATTGAATTAGAGAGCTCTCTAATTGGCATTGTTACTAGCAGGAATTGAATTATAGAGCTCTCTAACTGAATTGTTACTAGGAAAAATGCAATTACGACGAGTAAAGCAGAATATATTTTAGGCTATAATGGCTTGCCATAGATCTACAAGAAACACAGGTGTTTGGTTCCTGAGTGATTAGTTGAGAATTCGGTATTCGGCCCAGCGAAAGATCCATTCACAAAATCATCAGTTAGTTGCTTCCTTCTTGAATGAATAAGTCCTTTTGAACAAATCTAATGATTCAATGAATTATTATAACCTGCTGGCATTTTTAGTGACTTATATTTATAGCAAGAGCCAAAAATACATTGTATGGGTCAAAATGATCCATTTTTCTTTTATGACAAAAATCATTAGGTTATTAAGTAAATATCATGTTCCATGAAGGTATTTTGTAGATTTGATACTGTAAATATATCAAAACTTATTTTTTTATTAGTAATATGCATTGCTAATAACTTGATTTGGACAGCTTTAAAGGTGATTTTCTCAATAATTAGATTTTTTTTGCACTGTCAGATTCCAGATTTTCAAATAGCTTGGTATGTTTCTCTTGTAAACATACCAAACCATCAATGGAAAGCATTTTTCAGATGATGTATAAATCTTTTTTTTTTTTTTTTTAAAGGACCATTATGACTGGTTTTGTGGTCCAGGATCACAATACGTCTGTGGGTACTCTAGGTACAATAAAAATATTTTTGTTCCTCTTTACTTACTTGACAATGTAGAGCCATTAATGATAAAAACTCAGCATACTCATTTCTCATTACCTGTTATTTAATACCATTTGTAAATATATAAGCCTGCATAACCCACTCGTTGTGCAGATGTTTCTGTGACTCTTCCATGAAAACGTACTCGGTTACTAACGTAACCTCGGTTCTCTCTAGAGAGGGAACGAGTACTGCGTAAGAAGTATCTTACGCTAGGGGAAAATCCTTTTCTGCGAGATATTGAAGCCAAAAATTATCCTTAATTTTGAAATAATGTAAAGCGCGTTGCAGCAGCATACAGACATAGGCGAAACAGCTTGCGCGCCTATTGGCTGCTCTGCGGCAACTGCAGCAGCCTATTAGAGCGAGGCCTGACGCGACGCCAGATCCAATGGGGGCATTTCGCGCCCTTTGCGTCGCTTCGCGCCCTTTTCGTAGCTTCCCGCCTAAAAGGGCGTGGTCTAGACCTATAAATATCGCTCATAGGCAGCTATTATCTGGTTTTTCATCATCAAAGCAACCAGAGCGTGCGCATGCACGGCAAGATACGCAGTACTCGTTCCCTCTCTAGAGAGAACCGAGGTTACGTTAGTAACCGAGTACGTTCTCTTACAAGAGGGAACGAGTACTGCGTAAGAAGTATCTTACGCTAGGGGACCCAGTGTAAAACGCCGTGCATCGTGAGATCTGACACCAAAGACCCAAGGGCGAAAGCCCGGGGTTCATACAGTTCATAATCACCTATGGAACTCACAGGGAGTCCGGGGAAGAGGGAGGGGCAATGCCGCACTCTTCCACATAGTGCAGCGTCACTCAGACGCTAAGTAAACGTACATACAGGGCGGGGTTACGGCCTGAGCTGACGTAAAAATAAGGGTCTTCACACAGTTTGCTCAGACACATCTTGTGCTATCACTTTCACTGTCGACCCTAGAGCTGTGCTCAGTAGACGCAGCATTCCGAGCTGATAACATCAGGTCAGACAACACTGAACATCTAGACTGACAGCAATCTGGCCTGTAAGGCGGGAACCTCCAGGTTGTAAAACCTTATAAATGTAGACGGAGAGGCCCAGCCCGCCGCCGTACAAATATCTTGCAAGGCAATCCCACTCGACCACGCCCACGATGAGGCCACGCCCCTCGTGGAATGTGCTCTGACACCTAGCGGGCACTGCATGCCCTTGGAAGCATATGCCAACGCAATAGCATCAACTATCCATCTGGATAAGCTCTGTTTCGACGCGGCCAGTCCCTTGGGACGCCCGTAAAACGAAACAAAAAGCTGCTCTGTCTGTCTAAAAGCAGACGAGCGAGACACGTAAGCTCGTAATGCCCTGACTGGGCATAGGAGGCTCGCGTCCGTTTCCTCATCATTGACCGGTAGGGCTGACAGCGCGATGACCTGTGCCCTAAACGGTGTGTTGAGTGATTTTGGAACGTAACCATGTTTGTGTTTGAGTATGACTTTAGAGTCATTAGGTCCAAATTCCATGCACGTCGCGCTCACAGAGAGTGCGTGCAAATCCCCTATGCGCTTCACTGAAGCGAGAGCCAGCAGAAACACGGTCTTAAGAGACAGGTATTTCAAATCAATAGTCTGCAGAGGCTCGAATGGTCCACCTTTCATGGCCTCTAGTACCACAGAAAGGTCCCATACGGGGACTGTGGGAGGTCTGGGGGGATTTAGTCTTCTAGCTCCCCTCAGGAAGCGAATAACTAAATCGTTCCTTCCTATTGACTGACCTAGCGTTGTGCTCGAGAACGCTGTTATGGCCGCCACATAGACTTTGAGCGTGGACGGGGTTCTGCCCTTGTCCAGCAGCTCTTGTAGAGAGGAAAGCACCTCCATCACACCACAGTTAGTGGGTGACGAGCCGCGAGCTGCGCACCAGCCCGAAAACACTGACCATTTTGAGGAATAGAGCCGTCTCGTAGACGGGGCTCTAGCCTGCGTGATCGTGTTTAATACTCCTTTAGGGAGTTCATCATATATTCGCTGGTGGCCCAGACATGAAGGGACCACAGCTCTGGGTGAGGATGCCAAATCGAGCCGCTGGCCTGAGAGAGAAGGACTCTCCTCACTGGTATCGGCCACGGGACAGTGCTCGTCAGCTGCATCAGCGCTGGGAACCAGGGCTGGTTTTCCCAAAACGGCGTTATCAGCAGTATTGAACATCCTTTTTCGCTGACCCTCTCTATCACCTGAGGTAGGAGAGAGACGGGGGGAAAAGCATAGAGATGACGGCGGGGCCGTTCGTGGGCCAGCGCGTCTCTGCTTTTTGAGCAAAATTCCAGACAGTGAGCGTTGTTCGGAGACGCAAACAGGTCTACTTCCGCTCTGCCGAATTTCTTCCACAGTAGTTGTACTGTCTGTGGGTGTAGAGACCATTCGCCTGCTGGAACATTGTTCCTGGACAGTCTGTCTGGCCCTATGTTTAGAAGCCCCGGCACATGCGCTGCTTTCAGCGAGCGCAGGTTGCGCTGAGCCCATACCAGGCGGCGTTCTGCAAGTCTGTATAGGTTTTTGGACCTGAGACCGCCCTGGCGATTTATATAGGAAACCACTGACATGTTGTCCGAGCGGACTAATACATGGTTTCCTTTTATTTGGGGACAGAAGCGCATCAGCGCGTTCTGTACTGCCAACATTTCGAGGCAGTTGATATGCAGGAGCTTTTCCCGTTCTGACCACTGGCCAAAAGACGGTCTACCCTCGAGCAGAGCCCCCCATCCCGAGGTGGACGCGTCCGTAGACACCACTTTTATTCTCGAGGAAGTCCCCAGGCTTACACCTAACTGGTACCAGTCGATTGCTCTCCACGGATTCAGGGCTGTGACACATTACTGATTGACCGTGATACGAAGCCGACCGGGCGCCCACGCTTGACGCGGGACGCGCGCTTTCAGCCAGAACTGCAGTGGGCGCATACATAGCAGACCCAGCTGCAGAACTGATGACGCTGAGGCCATGAGACCAGCATTTTCTGAAATTTTTTGAGCGGGACAGACGCGCCGCAGCGGAACGAGCCCGCTGTGCGCTGAATGTCTGCTGCGCGCTGTGGTGACAGCCGCGCTATCATTGACAGCGAGTCCAATTCTGTGCCCAGGAAGGAAGTTTTCTGACTGGGAGATAGTGAGCTCTTCGCCCAATTGACTCTGAGACCCAAATTCTCGAGGTGATCGAGTAACATGGTCGTATGCTGTACAAGCACTGAGCGAGACTGCGCTAGAATCAGCCAATCGTCCAAATAGTTCAGTATGCGCACGCCTTTCAGTCTGAGAGGAACGAGCGCTGAGTCCATGCACTTCGTAATGTACGGGGTGCCTGGGACAAACCGAACGGCAGGACTGTGTACTGATATGCCTGGCCCTCGAAGGCGAGTCTCAAAGATCGCCTGTGACGTGACGCTATCTGTATTTGAAAATACGCGTCTTTCAGATCCACTGACACGAACCAGTCTCCTTGGCGAACTTGCGCGAGGATTTTTCTGGTCGTGAGCATCCTGAACCGACGCTTCACCAACGCTTTGTTCAGTTGCCTTAGATCTAATATGGGTCTGTGACCCCCGTCTTTTTTCGGTACCAGGAAATATCTGCTGTACAGCCTCCCTTCGCTTTGAGCTTGAGAAAGGGGCTCTATGACCCCTTTGCTCAATAGTTTCGCCACTTCGGCTCGAAGCAGGTGTGCTGCTTCTGTCTGCATTGTGGTCTCGACGCGCGCTGTATAGCGGCGCGGACGTCGGTGAAACTGTAGCGAATAGCCTCCTTTTATAATGTCCAGCACCCATTTCGAGACCCCTGGAAGCTTTTCCAATGCGTTTGCATGAATAGCTAGAGGCTGAATACGAAGCGCGCTCCGTTCTTTCATTAACGGAGTGGTTTCGGTATGCTGTGGCACCAGAGACGTGCTCGTGACATTCGGGGCGTGGGGCACGCTGATAGCGGGAACTATTATGTCTGTGTGTGTATGTGGTTGTGTGGCAACAGGCACATTTAACACACTGCAAACACCGTTCGCCTGCATACACGTTAGTTTCGTTTGTACAGAAACCTTTTGACGTGCATAATGTGATGTCTGTGGGCACTGTGAAGCGCAATCGATCTGAGCCGATTTTATGTTCGCAGGGTCTGTATGACAGGTTGTGCTTGTGTGTAGAAATGAGCACTGGAGGAGTGGGCATTTTTGACTACACGTGAAACACCATCGGCCGTGGCCGGGACTCCAGAAAATACACTCTATTGGGGGTTTATCTGGGTAGCCGTGAAAACAACCTTTGTGTGCAGGCAAGCGGGCGACAGAACCGGCTTGTTGGCTGCAACAAACACTGGAACAGTCACATTTAACACACTCCAAACATCGTTCGCTTGCATGGAGCGAATGCACGCTGATTTCATGCAAAACGTGCTCGTGATATTTGAGGCATGGGGCACGCTGATAGCGGGAACTATTATGTCTGTGTGTGGATGTGGCTGTGGGGCAGCGGGCACATTTAACACACTCCAAACAACGTTCGCCTGCGTAGAGCGAATGCACTTTTGGTTTCGTTTTCACAGAAACCGTTTGACGTGCATAATGTGGTGTCTGTGGCCACTGTGAAGCGGGCATATTTACCACGTGTGAAGCGCAATCGATCTGAGTCGATTTTATGTGCGCTGTGCTTGTGTGTAGAGATGAGCACTGCTAGTGGGCATTCTTACACGTGAAACACCATCGGCCGTGGCCGGTTGTGAAGCGCAATCGATCTGTGTCGATTTTAAGTGCGCTGTGCTTGTGTGTAGAGATGAGCACTGCAGTGGGCATTCTTACACGTGAAACACCATCGGCCGTGGCCGGTTGTGAAGCGCAATCGATCTGTGTCGATTTTATGTGCGCTGTGCTTGTGTGTAACGTTAGAGATGAGCACTGGTTAGTGGGCATTCTTACGACACATGAAACACCATCGGCCGTGGCCGGGACACCAGACAATACACTTTATTGGGGGTTTATCTGTGTAGCCGTGGGAACGACTTTTGTGTGCAGGCAAACGGGCGACGGAGCCGGTTTGTTGGCTGCAGAAAACACTGGAACAGTCACATTTCCTGGAACTGGACGAGCGAATAACTTTGGTGGGGGTCCGGCAACAGCGGGACTCGTACACCGTCGTTTTCCCAGTTGTGCTAGGACGATTTCGGAGGCTCAGGTTTCAACTCAATCCTGGGCCGCGGGCCGCGTCTGGCGGGGCGGCGGCCAGACGAGAAAAACGTCAGAAAGAGTTAACCACGGGTGCCTCTCAGCAACGGTGAGAGACCATGTTACGCAGCGCTGACGCGGCTAGGCGGCGGCGAAAGCGCGGCGAAGCAGGTTTGACGTCTGACGGCAAGCTTTAGAGGGGAGGGCCGACTTAGCACGCCGTCCAGCGGAGGGCAGACATAAGTGGGCTGCTATCGCCTCTTCTGAGCAGCATGCGCGTTCCTGCTTTGGCGGGAAACGGAAATCAGAATCAGAAACCTCTTCCTCCTTCATGGCCCCCCTCGTCAGCGGCGTCGATGGAAGCGGTGGCAGACAGCGGCCGCTTTACGTCCGGAACAGAGGCTGACGAGGTCGATGAAGCAGGCGGGCGAACCGGCGAGCTTTGTCGGCTGGGGGAAGTGTCCGGGGCCCGCTGGGCACGGCGCTTTTTACGGCGCTACACCGCGGCGGGCGGGGGAGCAGTCTCAGTGAAGAAGGCAAGGCAAGTCCTCAGAGTCACCATTGGCATCTGCACGAGCCGTATGAAGGCATCTTTAAAAAGACGCTTTGCTCTTTTTAGAGAAACAGTGTGTATCGCAGCGGCGACACACACTGTAGATTATAAAGGATATAGGCGCCGGAAAGCGCAGCAGGAATGCACGGAAGGCGGCGTGGCCAGCAGCTTCAGTGGCTCGTCCCGCTGAGATGCTTGCAGTCAAACGGCGGCTTCTTATCCGGCTCCAGCGATGCGTGTGCTTCGCTTGAAGGATGAAAAATCAGATAATAGCTGCCTATGAGCGATATTTATAGGTCTAGACCACGCCCTTTTAGGCGGGAAGCTACGAAAAGGGCGCGAAGCGACGCAAAGGGCGCGAAATGCCCCCATTGGATCTGGCGTCGCGTCAGGCCTCGCTCTAATAGGCTGCTGCAGTTGCCGCAGAGCAGCCAATAGGCGCGCAAGCTGTTTCGCCTATGTCTGTATGCTGCTGCAACGCGCTTTACATTATTTCAAAATTAAGGATAATTTTTGGCTTCAATATCTCGCAGAAAAGGATTTTCCCCTAGCGTAAGATACTTCTTACGCAGTACTCGTTCCCTCTTGTAAGAGAACTCCTTTGACCTTGACCACTGACATTCAACCGCTGCTGCAGCATTGTCATGGCAACCTTCGTCAAGCTCAGTAGGAGGCAGTCACATGAAGAGGTTTGTTTGAAAAGTGTAGAAGTCTCTGTCCCTCTTATCATCAGCATCAACACCATGCTAGACTGGTTGCTACATACAAACACACAGTGGTTTGAAGTAGAAGGGAAATGACAGCTGCCAGTCCTGGGGCCTCATTTATAAAACTTTCTTACGCACTGATTTGATCTTAGAGTGTTCGTAGGATCAAATCCACGTCAAAGTACAGATTTATAAAAACCGTCTTTGACGTGGAAAAGTACTTATCTCCACGTCAGATTCCAGCTTGGCGTACGACCGTTTCCTTGTGGTAATGCCTGGTATTGCAGATAGTTCAGCCTCACTATAATTTGATTTCTTGCGCTCCTTTTTACTTGCCATTGTCCCAGAGTTTTTGCTTTAGGAATGAGCTCATTTAATATGTTAATTAATGAAGCAGGGGCGTTTCGACGGCGGAACATTCAGCTGCACACAATTCCACGATCATTTGTGATTTATAACCGAATCACTGGCGTACGCATGGATTTCGTGGTACGTTCGTTTTCTCTGAATCGCTCTTACGATCAAATCAGAAAAGTTCTTAGATAAAATCAAGGATGGTTTCTACGCAAGTCTTTATAAATGAGGCCCCTGGGTACATTTGTAAGTCTTTATTTTAAGGTTATGGGCTGTGCTGTTTCTTTCCTTCTTTTTTTGTTTGAACTTGTACTACTCGATTTGCCAGAGTATGTGCAATAAATGTTAGGCCACGGCTATAATAACAATATATCCCATTGATGTCAATTTTTGATTTTGAGTGTATGGCATTTGTCACTATCTAAGCAAAACCCTAAGCCTAAGTACTTGTATGTAACTCCCCTTGCACCGTTTCTGCCCTAACTTAACCCCGTTCATGCCAAAAGCTATAACGATAACTATAAATACAACGATAACTATATTTGCATCCACACCAATAAACGGTAACTTGTCTTTTTTGTTGCATATACACTTCAATCAGTAGATGTCCTCAGCACGCACGTTTCAAGCGCAGTGAATCTAGCGTAAACTATCTAATCTCTAACATAGTCAATGTAGTGCAATAAAAACAATATGGACTCTTTTCTACTGCAACTTCAAAGAAGGCAAGACATTGTTGTACAAACTAACACTGATTTCCTGAGGTAATTTTATGTTTTATGTCACTCTGTTTGCTGTGCAGTGTTTGTTTGCTTCTATACAATGTCGCCTGCTATTTCAAATGTGCATGCCCTTTAAATTTGAATGTCTTTGAATATATTTGAAGTCTAATTAGCTGTCAGTATTTTAACGTTCATCAGCTCTAAAACAAATCATTCTAAAAGTGATCCCAACAATGTCATTCCCCTGTATCATTATCTTTAATTTCGTGGTGTGAACTCTGTTATTCTCTTAATTTTGAAACGATTTTTAGAACATTATCTTATAGTTATATCTTAAAGTTATAGTTATCGTCATCTTTCTTGGTGTGAACGGGGCTTGACCAAAGACTATAGAAATACATGCGCATTGGCTGGTCTAGCCTGAAAAATAAGCTTTTAAAACACTATTTGAGCATAAGAAACAACATTCATGGGGTAGTTCATTTCAGATTTTGTTGCTGAAATGAAATATGTAATTTAATTGTGAGTTCAGCAAACCGTTTTGAGATTTTTTTAAGATTCCCTCATTCATTTGGATAGTACTTGATCTTGTATGAGCTGCCCAGAGGCGTTGCAAATATAGCCACCAGTTAACAGACTTTCCTTAAAAGGGACTTTGCCTTAACCCAACCAACTTTTTTTTAGAAGTCTTAGTTTTGGAAGCACTTTTTTCCCATAGGGATTTCATTTTACCCATAGGGATTTAAAAAGGAGCTTTCATTTAAACGTTATAAGCCACAAACCAAACCAACCAGCTGAGAGGTGAATTGTAATATTACAAAGATTTATTTAAAGCAAAAAAAAAAAAGTTTTTTAAATATCTGACAAAAAGACTAAAGTACAAGGCTGTGTACTTAAAGGTATAGAACACCCAAAAAGTGTCATTTCAAACCCATGAGACCTTTTCATCTTCGCAATGCAAATTAAGATATTTTTAATGAAATCTGAGAGAATTCTGACCCTACACAGCAACACAACTACCATGTTCAAGGCCAAAAAAGGTAGTAAGGACATCCATAAAATAGTCCATGTGACATCAGTGGTTCAACTGTACTTTTATGAAGCTACAAGAATACTTTTTCTGCACAGAAAACAAAAATAACTACTTTATTCAACAATTTCTTCTCTTCCCTGTCAGTCTTTATTTCTGTAATAAATCACCTGAATCAAATTGAGTTGGGCTAGCATGCAACCCATTAGAAACACCCTAGCAATTAGATTGTGCTTTTGCAACCACCTAAAACAACCTAGTATCATAACTAGGAGTTCTGCTTCTATTTTGTTATATTCCTTCATTATCATTTATGTGAATGTGAGCAATCATTTAAAAAATGCAACAAAGTGAGAATCCAGACAGACCCAGGCTTGCCGTTGTTGCGGGTTGATGTAAGGGGAGTGGGGAGAGATGAGCTTTTGATAGTGTTGCTGAACACGCCTTCACGTCCCTCTGAAAGTGACACTGTCACCATGGTTACCAGAGGAGACCATGTCTTCTACATTTTCCACCAAATGATGGCATGACAAAGCACTCAAACATGCTCACATTTTTATGAATATCATGCAAAACGTTGTTATTTTAAAATCCTGTTTGGTTTTAAGTACTGCCCTTGAAGAATTGTCCTCGTCCTCTGTTTGTCTTTGGAACAGCTCTGACCTGAGCTGGAAGACAAGGTTCGGCTGTATCTGTGAAGCCCTTGAGATACATAGGCAACAGCTGTGTCCTCGTGTGTGCACACGCACACACATACAGAAACAGCTAGATGACCTGAATGACTGGTCCTTGGCAGAGCCCTATTTTTTTCGTTCATTATTCATTTGTCTGCAATGAGAGGGAAAATCCAGTCGCCGAGTCTATATATAAACCTGCCCAGCCCCTGACATAGTTATTAATAGCTCCAGTCGGGCAGCTTTGGGATCCTACAGGAGTGCACTCTTAGAATACACACAAACACACACACACACACAAGCGAAGGCGATCCAGTGGACAGCATGTGGGAATATTTCATGCTTCAACTTTATGCTTTAAATATTATATTTTATTGAAGACAATTAGAAAAAAAAACTAAATTTCAGCATTTTCTGCTTGTGCAAAAGTAATTTCCACAATGCCAATATGTTGTAGGCAGTTTCCAAGTTGTTGCTAAGGTGTTCCAAGTGGCTTTTTATGTGTTGCTATGCAGTTTCCAGAACGTTCTGGTGGCTGCAAGGTGGCTGTTTACTGACTCACACATTTTCAGATCATTTTCAGATCACTACATTTGACTCTTTTTTTTTTGCATTGTGGGGCTATGAGAAATTTTTGTCTATTGTAACATGCACAAGGTCAAAATCCTAATGGTGCATGCACACAAAAAGCGAATTTAATTATTCACGCAAGTAGATTACGTACAAAGTCAATGCAAAGACCTATTTTACAAGGTGGCTAAATTGTGCTGAATTGTACGTATTTTACAAGTTACCCAATTCGTATGAATGACCTGTTCCTATCCCCAGCCCAAACACACCCGCAAAAGAGGTCTCACATTTAAAAAGGAACCAAACTGGACAACTGGTCAATCAGTTCTTCGCTGATTGGCTTGTACAAAATTGTAGAAAGTGAGATTGTACGTTTTTGTATGAATTAGCCACCTCATGAAATATGAACAATTTGTCAGATATTGTTGGTGAAAAATCTGAGAAATTCACATGATGCGTTGTTGTATTTTACAAGTTCCCCAAATCGTCACGTCTAGACAAATTGTACAAAATCGTACGAGTGAGGTGGTATCAATTTGTAAAATACGTATGAATTGGTCGTGAGATAGCATTGGCCAAAAAATGTAAACTCTAGCAGAAAATTAGCAAGATGCGCTGGGTGAATTTGTGCTATTTTACAAGGTGGCTAGTTTTTGCTAAATCGTATGTATTTTATGAGTTTCCCAATTCATATTAATTTGTACGAATGACCTACCCCTAACCCGCCCTCTAAACTTACCTGTCACTGAGGTCTAGACAAAATGTACAAAATTATACGAGTGAGGTCGTAAGAATTTGTACAAGTTAGCCATCTCGTAAAACACATGCAAATTGTTTGTGAGATAATGTTGGTGAAAATTTTTTAAAAATTTAGTGGAAAATTCACATGACACGTGGTCATGCAAGCCAATCACCGAAGAACTGATTTGACATATCCGGTTTGGTTCCTTTTTCAATGTGAGGCTATGAGATATTTTTTTGTATTTTAACATGCGCGCCAAAATCAAAGTTAATTATTCGCCCGAGTAGATTACATAAAAAAATCAATGCAAAGACGCAAATTTACCAAAAATACCATCATTGGGTCTAGACAAATCATGCAAAATCATACGAGTGAGTTCATACGAATTAGCCACCTTGTAAAATATGTATGATTTGTTTGGGAGATTTGCGAAAAATTTCAAATTCAATGGAAAATTTGCATGCCGCATTGTCATGCAAGACAATCAGCGAAGAACGTATTGACATCCTGTTTGGTTCCTTTCTCAATGGGAGGCTATAAGATATTTGTATCTATTTTAACATGCGCAAGGTCAAGGTTTGCACTGTCTGCCGTGAACAGTGTTGGGGAAAGTTACTTTTAAAAGTAATGCATTACAATATTGAGTTACTCCTTAAAAAAGTAACTAATTACGTTACTTAGTTACTTTTTATGGAAAGTAATGCCTTATGTTACTTTTGTGTTACTTTTTAAATCTGGGCAGGGCTTGCTTGTTTGTTTTTAATATAAAAAGTTCTATTTTTGGCGAATGTAAAAGCATTTTTACACCAAAAGCTTTAGGCTTAGAGAAAAGTAAATTCACGTCTGTGCAGTGGACCGCAGAAGACAAAATGTCAACCCTTCAGCAATAAAAAAAGGAAAACAAATGTTAGATTAATTAGAGTAATTTTTACTTATTAGTATGGATGAACTGGATCATCGAAGGTCAGCAGCGAAGACATCGGTTAATAAAAAGGGATTAAATACATAAAGGATATTTGTATTTAACATATTTAATTATAGCAGGTTTGCATTGTATTTTAATCTCCTCAATAAGCTGCATTATTTGAAGTGTCATTCATGTCTGTAGCACAACCAGTGAGTGATGAGTTACACAATGAAATGCAATACTCAAAGGGATAGTTCACCCAAAAATGATGATATTTTGAAAAATGCTGGTAACCAAACTGTTTCAATTCCCATTTACTTCCATTATATTTTTGGTCATTCAAATCATACATTGGTCTGGTTGCCAACATTATTCATAATATCTTCTTTTGTAAAAGGTTTGAAATGACTTGAGGGTGAGTAAGCGATGACAGATTTGTCATTTTCCCTTTAACAGTTAGGTCCCTAACCCCCGTATGCGCAATGCTAATAATTTGCCCAATATATCACTTCTCTTATTTGTGTGTGATTCAAGAACATCAAATGATGAGAAATCAGACACATATCTGTCACAAACACGCAGTTATGCATCAGTGACATTCAATTGACACACCCGACCACACAAACTAGTTCATACATTTCACATAAGACGTTGACACAAAGAATCAAAAACAAACCCTCCAAAAAAACAGCAGTACACAAAGTAAACACACACATACACACGCCGCTGCTTATCCTGGCAGAGACAGCTGTGCGTTCAAGCGTCGCACAAGACACAGTTGCTATGGTGACAATGACGACACGCTTTTTAGCATTGCAGGGATGGGAGAGAGAAAAGAATGCATGTGTGCGTGTGTGTGTCAGTGGAAAAGCAGACAGTGGCAAAGGCATTTGCGAAAACAAAAACGCAACAAGCTAAAGATGAAAAGTTCAGGCATGGAGGGCAGCGACACATCCTAATGTAAGAAGACTAAACCCTTGACAAGACGTACCAATGTGTGCAGCTGGCACGTACACACCCAGAAGTCAGCTAGCAGCACAACAAATCATGTAGTTTAACTCTTGACCCGAATGTTTAAAGTTTAAAGCCAGTGACACCCTGCAACAAAGAGATAGCATTCAGGGTTACACTTAGGTCAAGGGAAAAGGTAAATAAGAGAGGCGTACCGCAGCATTCACATGATTTTTTAATGTATCTCCGAGATTAGTCTCAGTTATTTTCCACATGGAACCTACATTAGTGGTTACACAAGCGTAACTAAGGCTCATTTACAGGAGGCTGTGATGTTTGCTGCCTTATTTTATATGTAATTTACAGCATACTGAATGTAGTCACATTATTTCATAGCTTTGATACTGCTTAGTGTGTAGTGCAAAAAAAAGTTTTTTAATATGGAAGCCCATAACAAATAAAAAAGGTAATTGTGACTTTCTGTGTCACAATTCAGAATTGTATGATACAAACTCTCACTTATGATTTTTTTCTCTCAGAATTCTGAGATATAAACTCGAAATTGCGAGAAAAAAGTCAGAATTGCATGATATATGACTTTTGTTCTCAGAATTGCAAGTTTACATCCCGCATTTCAGACTTGTTTTCTCAGAATTGCGAGATATAAACTCGAAATACTGACTTTTTTTCTCAGAATTGTGTGTTCATATCTCACATTTCTGACTTTATAACACAAAATTGCAGTTATTAGTAGAGAATTGTGAGATATAAACTCACAAGTCTATAAAACAATCAGTCTTTTTTTCCTCATCTTTGTTTATCTCACAATTCTAAGAAAAAAGTCAGAATTATGAATTGTATTCATTTCAAGACTTAATTTATCAGAATTGCAAGTTTACATCTCGAAATTTCAGACTTGTTTTTTCAGAATTGCATGATACAAACTCTCACTTCTGGCTTTTTTCAGAATTGCGAGATATAAACTCACAATTGCGAGATATAAACTTTTAATTCTGACTTTTGTTCTCAGAATTGTGAGTTAAGATCTCGCATTTCAGACTTGTTTTCTCAGAAGTGCGTGATACAAACTCACACTTCTGACTTTTTTTCAGAATTGCAAGATATAAACTCGAAATTGCGAGAAAACTGAATTGCAATTCAAACGTATTTTCAAACTAAGATTTGAACTTGCAATTGTGAGAAAAAAAAATTCAGAATTGCATCATGTAAACTTGCAATTGTGAGATAAACTCATAATTTTTACTTTTTTACTCTGAATTGCATGATACACTCTTAAAAATAAAGGTGCCTTTACGATGCCATAGAAGAACCTTTTTTGTCAAAATGGTTCCATAAAGAACCTTAAACATGTAAAGAACCTTTCTGTTTCACAAAAGGTTCTTTGTGGTGAAAGAAGGTTCTTCAGATTATAAAAATGTATGAAAGAGATGGTTCTTTGTGGAACCAAACCAAAAATCATTTCCTCTATGGCATCGCTTGAAGAACCTTTTAAAGCACCTTTATTTTTAAGAGTGTAAAAACTGGCACTTCTGACTTTTTTCTCAGAATTGCATGATATAAACTCGCAAACTCGAAATACTGACTTTTTTTCTCGAATTGCGTATTTATTTCTCACAATTCTGACTTCATAACACAAAATTGCAGATATTAGGAGAGAATTGTGAGATATAAACTAATAATTTCAAGAAAATATCAGTCTTTTTTCCTCCTCTAAGTTTATCTCACAATTCTAAGAAAAAAAATCTGAATTACGAGTTTGTATCTCACAATTTTGAGTTTATATAATTCAATTCTGAGAAAAAAAGTCAGAATTCTGTGCTTACATCTCGCAATTCTGACTTAATTTTCTCAGAATTGCAAGATTTCATCTCAAAATTCTGAAATTATAACTCGCTTTTGGGGGTTTACAGTTCTGTAATGTAATGCACCTTTTTGAATATAAATATTAATTAAAAAAAAATACTGACCCTAATATTTTGAATGGTAGGCTCAAGTCACAAGTGGCACTCTTTCTTAAAAAGGCATGTAAAAAGACCTTCTCTCATATGTAAGTCCGGTTCTATTCGAAAGACATTGAGGGTCATTCTCTCTCACTCTCGTTCTTACATCTGCCTTAGAATCACATACTGGTTTTGATAAACCTTTCTCATCCTCGAGTGCCATTTATTTTGTACCCCTGGCCTTTGCTTCCCTGTCAAATCCATTCCAGCAGCAATCCAATCTTTGACACTTAGAGAAGGGTCTGCACTAAAGATGCCCTCCGTGCTTTAGTAGGCCTTGTGTAGTGTGTTTTACGGTCGTTTCTATTGATTGCACTGACTATAACGGAGCACGGTGAGAGCTACCTGTCACTATAAACATGACAAGCCAAGTGGCAGGGACAGAATAAAATGACAACATGGGAAACTGTTGAACCCCACTCTCCTTCTATTTGCCATTCCTGTGATTTATTAGCCTGCTGCTCATTCAAATGGAATTTCTCTGCAAGAGGGAAAAAATTGATGGAAAAGTTCATATTATATTCCTTGTAGGAAAATCAATGAATCATAAATAACATATTAATATGTGGTGAGAACATTGTGTCAGATGAGTAAAGCACTAAATATACTTTACAAAAAAGGCTTATGGTTTATTTTACATATCCAATATTTGGGGAATGATTAAATGTGTAAATTTTTATATTGCATTTTTTTTGTTAATTAAATGCATGGCAAACTGCTAATCCTAATCTAATTTGTTTCTCCAATTGTGGGACAAAATGGAGACTTTTTAAAGTATGTAATAGATTTCAGTAATGCAACAAAATGTGCTCAGAATAGCTTTCAGATATCAAATTCTGCAATCAAGAGACAGATTTCAATACAAACTCATTTTCTCATTGAATTCTTTTAAGACCAAATTACCCCCCCCCCCCCCACACACGTACACCTTCCTCTGTTTATCACACACTCACAGTCTGTTCCTGTTTCAGTCAAGCTCATGTCTCGATGGAATATTAATGGCCTGGGAAAGACTTCAATAGAATGAAACACCATGTTCCTCTGTGATACGCTGACTGAAACCATCTTTGATTATCTCTCCCTAGATTAGCCTTCTCTTGTATGCCGGAACTTTCTCATCATTTCATAACCGCTTACATACAATATGTGTCTGCTAATATAGCTAGCTCATATTAAATCAAGAGCATTGAGCTCTTCTATATAGCTTCATTTTTAAATGTATTTAAAATGTACATACATATAAAACTAATTTATAAATATATTAAACTAATAAATGTACTACTATTGTCCACTGACAAAAAAATGATCAATCTATAATTCTATTGGTAGGTTTATTTGAACAGTGAGAGACAGAATAACAAGAAAAAATCCAGAAAAAACATTTTTAAAAAGTTATAAATTGATTTGCATTTTAATGAGTGAAATAAGTATTTGATCCCCTATCCATAAGCAAGATTTCTGGCTCCCAAGTATTTCTTATAAAGGTAAAGAGCTGAGATCAGGAAGACTCTCTTAAGAGAGTGCTCCTAATCTCAGCTTGTTACCTGTATAAAAGACACCTGTCCACAGAAGCAATAAAAAAATCAGATTCCAAACTCCATGGGCCAAGACCAAAGAGCTGTTTTGGGATTTCAGGGACAAGACTGTAGACCTACACAAGGCTGGAATGGGCTACAAGATCATCGCCAAGCACCTTGGTGAAAAGGTGACAACTGTTGGTGCAATTATTCGCAAATGACAGAAGTACAAAATAACTGTCACTCTCCTTCGGTCTGGGGCTCCATGCAAGATCTCACCTTGTGGAGTTTCAATGATCATGAGAACAGTAAGGAATCAGCACAGAACTACACGGGAGGATCTTGTCAATGATCTCAAAGCAGCTATAAGGACCATAGTCACCAAGAAAACAATTGGCAACACACTACGCTGCAAAGGACTGAAATTCTGCTCAAGCCCCCCTGCTCAATAAAGCACATGTACAGGCCTGTCTGAAGTTTGCCAATGAACATCAGAATGATTTAGAGAATCTGGGTGAAAGTGTTGTGGTCAGATGAGACCAAAATCAAGCTCTTTGGCATCAACTCAACTCGCTGTGTTTTGAGAAGAGGAATGCTGCCTATGACCCCAAGAACACCATCCCCACCGTCAAACATAGAGGTGGAAACATGCTTTGGGGGTGTTTTTCTGCTAAGGGGACAAAGGGACGATGGATGGGGCGAGAACTTTGGGTGGGAACCTCCTTCCCTCAGCCAGGGCATTGAGAATGGGTCGTGGATGGGTATTCCCGCATTACAATGACCCAAAACACATGGCCAAGTCAACAAAGGAGTGGCAAAGAAGAAGCACATTAAGGTGGCCTAGCCAGTCTCCAAACCTTAATCCCATAGAAAATCAAGTCATGTTTTCTGAAGGAGTCAAATACTTATTTCATTCATTAAAATATAAATCAATTTATAACTTTTTTGAAATGTGTTTTTCTGGATTTTTTTCTGTTGATATTCTGTCTCTCACTGTTTAAATAAACCATTAAAATTATAAACTGATCATTTCTTTGCCAGCTGGCAAATGTACAAAACCAGTAGGGGCTCAAATAATTTTTTCCCTCACTGTATTGACCAGGCTAAACCGCATGCCATAGTAATACCTTTGGGTAGGATAATGAAGGCCAGTAAAGGGACTCGGAGATGTACTTAATGCATCAACATCACATAAACCTTGTATCTGATGTCATATGAAAAGGTTGAGTAAGATGGCAAGAAAACAACATCTAAGCATGCCAGAGAAAGCCATTTAATTGTATTGTACATCTGCTATTACTTATTGCTCTTGACAGCATTATAGTTTTTGAGGGCACAAAAAATTACTCATGTTAATTAAAAGCTGTGCGTCTGTATCAGATTTGCTTGTTGTGTTTATTTTCATAGGTGATTTACACATTATGAAAGAAGCTCTATTATGCATTATGCAAGTGCTCACATTTCTGGAGGTGGCAGATAGTTCTTGTAAGGCAATTAAAGGCGTACGCTGTGGGCGTTTTATTTGGAATACCACGCATAAATTGTTCCTTCCACCTGATCACTCGAATAGGTGTCCTAAAAAATCAGACCTGTCGTTGTGACAGCCCTATAGGCTCTGTAAACAGCAATAAATACTCAGGATGGAGGCCTGCAGTTTTTTAGCCCTTTTACTGTCAGTTTGAGATTTTGGGGTTGTCTCTGAAGGGAGGGTTTTAGGGAGTGTGGATGAAGTTAGCCAGGCAAAATCTCTTGCTGAATCTTTTTTGAAAAATTTAGAGAGTACCATGTGTTCGTTTGCTACGTTTCGGCTGTCAGCAGTTTAATACATTCACTGGGAAGCACAGTAGTGATGCTGTGAAAAATATATGTGTAAAGTTAGACTTGAGTGTCAAATGTTAGCTGATGCATCGTGCAAACTAACAAACAAATGACTGACACAGTATTTCATATGTTCACATTTGCTACTAACACAACTTGCTACTCACTCAGGATTTTTAATAAGAGGAAAAAAGCCAGCAGTATTGGAAAGTGTCTGACCAGGTTATGTTGTCCTTGGGCATTGCAAATGCTAAAAAAGACACCGTGAGCCCAGCCCAGTTGACAGAGATAGCACAGTATCGAGACAGGATAGTATTGACATTTTGTCTCTAGGGACACTTGGTACAGGGCGACAGGGGCCGATTGTGAACATGAACCTTTGCCGATTCAGTCTTTCTTAATTTGTTAAGTGTTGGCTTAACAATGCTATATACCACAGCATCAATACCTTGAACATGTGTATGTTGTGAAGACTTGGTAGTCTCAGTGTTTCCTTTTTTAAATGTATATTGCTATTTACATATACATTGTAAAAAGCAAGTGTCATGGCGGGTACCCGGAATGTAGTTTTAAGAGTTTCTTAGGCGAGAATGTACTTGTTCAGACTCGGGTTTTGCGGGTTTTGCATTCGAAGGCTGCATACGTCATCGAGGCTGTCTCATTTCAGAAAAGCAAGTAGGACACTTCAAATGCGACCTTCGAATGCGACCTTCTTTCACAGAAATTCGAAGGATGCATGAGATGTATCCTTTGCTACTACAGATAACCCACAATTCTTTGCGTCGCCGTAAACAACTGTCGTTAATTTGAAAAATGCCGGCACCGGCAGATGTACACACAAGCTAAGATGTAGTGTTTATCATTTAAATCGGTAAAAACGGATAAGGTTGTTCTTAATATCCTCCTATTTTTTTCTCTAACAGATATGCTGCAGCTCTTGAAACATTGAATAAAATAAAACAAGTAAAAGCATTTTTTTTTTCAAATTACTTTACAAATTTAAAAATAATTTCCCTTCATTTAAGTAGTGTGAGAGTGCAACGATGCTCTAAATTTGTTTGCAAAGTAACGTGATAAATCCTGTTTCATTTTCCAACTGTCCTTTTTTTCTTTCCTCCCGTCCTACGAAGGCCGTCTCGTTTTTGTTCTAAGTTAAGGACACTTCGTATACACGTCCTACAGAGGATGCAACCTCCGGAGGATTCGACCTCCGGAGGGCGCAGCTTCCAAATGAGACACAGCTACAGACAACATCATTTCAAAATACATGATAGCTTAACAAATATAATCGAAAACACTTGTTTAAGTCTCAAGTGAACATGAACTGTTGAGAAATAAATCGGATGTGGATCATTATATTGGATTTCAACATTAAAGAGGCCGCATTCTGCGTTCTGTCTTCAATGTTACTCCATAAAAAATAAAAAAAAAATAAATCGTTCATTTGTCTTGGCTTCTGTTATATATTTATGTATGCATTTATTTATTGCTCTAACAAGGATCAATAATAATGAAAACGTCCATGTGGTTCATATTGCTAATGTTGTCCAAAAGAAGGGGCCACAGGATAACTAATCCTTCAAGATCTCAATTCAAAGACCTATTTACAGTGTTTCATTTACATCACAGCACTTTAAAATAGCAAGCAGGGAAAACAATTACAAGCATATAAAAACAATACAAATAATTATTTCACATCCAGCTAGCCAACTCTGTTGAACCTGGTGTCGTAGCCTAGTCTGCTTTTTTATTAGAATATCAAATAGCAAGAGCGCATTTTCACAGCGGGGCAGCTTGAGAACGCCGGACACACAAGTGCTGTGGCTCTTTTGCCCCAAGGCTGCCCGGGTTGGCTCTCCAAGCCAACATTTAAAGTTTGTTATCGAACTTTAGCTTCTAGTTAAATATTATTATTCAATAAATAATATTTACTATAAACAAAAAAAGTAGTACAGTCGTGGCCAAAAGTTTTGAGAATTACATAAATATTGGAAATTGGAAAAGTTGCTGCTTAAGTTTTTATAATAGCAATTTGCATATACTCCAGAATGTTATGAAGAGTGATCAGATGAATTGCATAGTCCTTCTTTGCCATGAAAATTAACTTAATCCCGAAAAAAACTTTCCACTGCATTGTTAAGAAGGCTTCAGGGCGTCCAAGAAAGTCCAGCAAGCGCCAGGATCGTCTCCTAAAGAGGATTCAGCTGCGGGATCGGAGTGCCACCAGTGCAGAGCTTGCTCAGGAATGGCAGCAGGCAGGTGTGAGCGCATCTGCACGCACAGTGAGGCCAAGACTTTTGGAAGATGGCCTGGTGTCAAGAAGGGCAGCAAAGAAGCCACTTCTCTCCAAAAAAAAAAAACATCAGGGACAGATTGATCTTCTGCAAAAAGTATGGCGAATGGACTGCTGAGGACTGGGGCAAAGTCATATTCTCCGATGAAGCCTCTTTCCGATTGTTTGGGGCATCTGGAAAAAGGCTTGTCCGGAGAAGAAAAGGTGAGCGCTACCATCAGTCCTGTGTCATGCCAACAGTAAAGCATCCTGAGACCATTCATGTGTGGGGTTGCTTCTCATCCAAGGGAGTGGGCTCACACACAATTTTGCCCCAAAACACAGCCATGAATAAAGAATGGTACCAAAACACCCTCCAACAGCAACTTCTTCCAACAATCCAACAACAGTTTGGTGAAGAACAATGCATTTTCCAGCACGATGGGGCACCGTGCCATAAAGCAAAAGTGATAACTAAGTGGCTTGGGGACCAAAACGTTGACATTTTGGGTCCATGGCCTGGAAACTCCCCAAATCTTAAAACTTGTGGTCAATCCTCAAGAGGCGGGTGGACAAACTAAAACCCACTAATTCTGACAAACTCCAAGAAGTGATTATGAAAGAATGGGTTGCTATCAGTCAGGATTTGGCCCAGAAGTTGATTGAGAGCATGCCCAGTCGAATTGCAGAGGTCCTGAAAAAGAAGGGCCAACACCGCAAATACTGACTCTTTGCGTAAATGTCATATAATTGTTGATAAAAGCCTTTGAAACGTATGAAGTGCTTGTAATTATATTTCAGTACATCACAGAAACAACTGAAACAAAGATCTAAAAGCAGTTGAGCAGCAAACTTTGTGAAAACTAATATTTGTGTCATTCTCAAAACTTTTGGCCACAACTGTATATAATAATAGTATTTAGTATTGGGAAGCGGTGTGTTTGTGATGAATTAATTTCCATTGTTCCACCATTAGATGCGTTTTTTGGAATTTTTTATGAATGAGTTTTCAGTTAAGACTTTTATATTTAAAGAGACTGAAATGCTTGTAAACAAGGAAGTTATTTTTACTTTCAACAACACCTTGTAAAATGCAGCCAACAAATGCACTGAGCAACGCTGCCATCAGAAATCACCCTTAACAAATGAAAGGATAGTATGACAAAGATATATATTTTCCTTAGCGGACATTCAAACTAATGTTTTATGGTGAGCATGAGATTGATCTGAAGAATGAATGCTGTATCAGATACAGGTAATCACACCTGATTAGTGATACAGTGAGCTTTTAATAGCAATACAATAAGCTTTCAACACAGCAGCTTAATGTTCCTTTGTTACTAGTTCCAAAGTGACAATCAAATTAGGCTTGGGCTCAGCTGTTAAACTGTCAAACTGAGATTTAAATCCATGGGCGAAAGAAAGTAGTTCACACAAAAGTGTTTTTAAAGACACTCTATTGTAGTTTCTTAGGGACTTGTGCCGTCGAACTGTTGTAAAAATGCAATATCACACTCGTAGCAGTGCCATATAGCTGTATATTGGCATGCTATGATTACCAACGGCCGACTTACAGCCGTGACGATATACAGCAATATTTACAAGTAAATTTGTATTTGAATGACTATATATGCAATGCAAAATTGAGAATGAGTACATGCTGTAGAATGCATGATGAAAATGTAGGATGAACTGCGGAAGAATTAATAGACATTGTATTGATCTAAGTCATCTTCCAGATGTAAGCACTTACAAGGTTAGTGACTATATAGAAGTGGTCAGTGCCTATATGTATAATGTATTAATCATTAGGAACTGGGAACAGGTGCATTAATATGATTCATTACAGTACCTAGGGATCAAGACTACAACGGGAAATGAATCATGAGTAATCGACCAAAAAAAAATGCACTATGGTTGCTATAGTTTCCTAAAATTTCATTAGCTTCTCTTAAGAATAACAAGCAAACACTAGAGAGAAAGAAACATGTGATGGCGGTATTTCATACAAGATATGGTATTTCTGAGTGTGCAAAGCATGCTGGTCCAACTTGCAAGTTTCAATAAGGAAATCAATGTAAGCTTCATTATGTACTCACTGCACACTACATACTCTTACTTCAACACAGAGACACAAGCCATTGCCCTGGAAACCGATGGAGTTTGCCATGGCAACAGAGGCTCTGCTGCCAATTGTGTAGGTGAATGGGAATGCTGTGATTAGGGATGGATTAACACTTACTGTATGTAGACCTTTCGAGAGTTAAACAATCTATCAGAAAATGCATCGTTTTAAATTGCTGTTTTTCTACGTTTGCTTATGGATTAAAGCACCCACGTTGTATATGAAAGTGACTTCTAAACAGCTTTGCTTGTGCTATGTAAAGTCATGCCTAAAAAGTCCAACAAACGCATTATGTTTGCAAAAAAGCAGAATTCACAATTGTCAGGCTTAATGCCGATCCCTTTAGTTAAAGGAACGTTTCATCAACATTTCAAATCAAACCTGTATAGCTTTTTTTTTCCTTAGTTCTTTTCAATGCAAGAACAATACATAGGAATTAAAACATCTTCTGAAACAATATAATAGTTTTGTTTGAAATAGGCCCTAATTCGAGTCAAGTATTCACTGATAATCTTGCTTTTCAAAGGTTAATGCGTTAAACTTGAGTCTGATTCATGATTCTGATTCATTTTGATAACCAGATCAATTCTTAACTTCACAATTAACTTTTTTCTGCAGATCAGACATCACTATTTTGCATTGCTTCTGAAGACTTGTGCATGAGTCATATGGACCATGTCAGTACATTTTAATGTCTTTTTTAAGTACTTCTCCCTTAATATTTAATTGCATAGAAAAGACAGACAATCACATTCTTCAGAATTCCTTTTTTTCCCCCCCTATTCTACATATAACAGGTTTTGAATGACATGAGAAAGAGTATATGATGACAATTTTCATTTCGGTATGAACTCTTTCTTTAACTGTAGCACAAACCTGTTCTTTAATGTCAAAGCCAGACACGCTGCTCCAGAAAAGTCGCTTCTGTTCATGCCGAGACACTGACATGAGCCTCTTGTATTTCTGACTCGCGGCATGTTTTTTAGGTAGCGGTGCGCATGAGCGAGCCTAGCTTGAAAGCGGTCTTCTGATTCATAACTATTTTGCCCAGATAAGCTGGTGGATGATGGTGAATTTCTCTAGAGCTCTGCAGTCACATCTCATTTCAACAACTTACATTGATGGGTCTGAAAAAATAATTACACTTCTCTATTCATTAGATTCCAAGACTGCATAGCCTCCTAAATGCTAGAAATCACCTCCTAATGAGGTTTAATTAAAGAATGATTAATTATATATGCAGAAATATGGGCTGTTATTAATAAAATGGGGCCCAAGCTTCAAAGAATGTCATCTACTTAAAAAAGACAACACCACATTTTTACTCTCGATGCTCGGCAATGCATAAATTGAATTGGCGCTATTATTCATAATGAGATCACGCCACATTATATCTTCCCCAAAAGTGTCCGGTTCAACAACGAAGGACACTTTACTGACCCACTTTCATAAATAAGGTGAATGAAATGCGACAGATAGGCGATTAGGCCTGATTGCACAATAACAAGCCACATGGCTTCTAGCATTTAAGCTCACCAAGCATTAGATGATTCATATCACACAGTTGTGATTCATGAGTATGTGATTCACAAGAAAAAGTTCTTCTGTGTCACAGGTAATTAGGCTATCGCAACCGCAGCAAACCACAGGTTAAGACCCGTGTACCACAATGGGCTTCGGGAAGCAGCTGCCGAGGGCTGCACAAAAACTGCAGGACACCTTCTAATAATATATGAGTGTTTGAGTTACATGTCAAAATAATTAATTGTGGTAACAATAACAATGCATAATTGCAGGCTGTTTGGCCAAATGGTTTCATATTACGCACATGTTTTTCATACAGTAAGTCTTACTTTGCGCTTACTGAAGTGCAACACGGACATTCATGAAAAATTAATGACATTCTCTGGAAGTGGCGTTGGACTGTCAGGAGGAGTACTTTACTAAATTGTAACTTAAAGAAATGCAACACATTCTAGACATGTTTATATAAAATATACAAACCAATCAAGAATATAAAATCATTTCTAATTGTTTTGTATTTTGGTAAACTATTATTTAAAAAAGGAGACCACTTAGATCAATATTCCCAGGATAGGTTGTCCTACTAGAATTCTCTCATCCAGGAAAGAATTATGAAAAGATGCTAAAACATAATTACAATGACAGGCTTTTCAACCCTTTTATAAGGTTGTGGAAGCAGCAAAATTATTGTTTTGAAGATGCCAGCAACAAAGTCAAAACCACTTTCTTCAATACAAAAATGCTACACTGCAAAATACTGTAAACCGAAACATTTGTGTATAATCTTGATATATTAAAAGTTATGTAGTCCACCCGAAAATAAATTCTCCCATTATTTACTAACATTGTTCCTGTATGGACTTTAAATAACGTTAGCTTCTTTTATGTTTCACAGAAGCAAGAAATGTATACCGGTTTGGAAAGACAATGAAGGTGAGCAAGTTAATCTTTATGGAACTTACGTCGTTACGCCAGTAGGTGGTGAAAAAAAGATTGTTTTTATGAGTGAATCTTTGACTCGTTGATTCAACCGATTCTTCATTAACAGTGATTCATTCAGTAACGAAACTGATGTATATCGATCGGTTTTGCAACGGCTGTACTTTTTTAGAGGGGCAAATACAGATAAAGTTACTTATAATATTGTGAATTTGTGACTAAAATGTAAGTTACACATTTAACTTGTTTATACAACTGTTTTATTTACCTTTTTTCCTGAGTAACCAATAAACGACAAATTCCAACCTCCGTTTGAATCTCCATAGAAATCCTTGTTAAAACGGGGTTAAAAGATCGACTTAATTAATTAAACTGAAACTTTTTAAAATATAACTAAATATACAAATTTTAATAGAAACATTGGAGGCCGGTGTTGTGCCTGGAAAAGTAGGCATCTTTTTATTATGAAGAGGACGAGACTTCGGGTCTCAGGAAAAAGGTTAATCTAAGCAGTGTCGCTGTTGTTTAAACAGCTTTCTCTTACTAATATCATATTTAATTTAACAAAACATAATTTCAAGCACAGCTAATATTTCTTAAATCCAAAAATAGTCTTTCAGTGCATACATGATGCTTTATTTGTGGTTAAATCTGAGTTTGAAACTGCATACAATATTTACAATGTGTAGGCTACGTCTTACCATTTATCACTTCAGCAGCGTACAAATCGAGTTAGTTTCTTCCGGCTGAAGTTATGATTTTGATACCAGGCTCTACTATTAAATAAACCTCTAACACATTAACAATGAAGCTTAATAAATTACACAAATTACTCATTTGCCATTGTTTGACTACAAGATTAATGGACAGGGTGGAGGTTTAGAAATATTAGCAGCAATTTGAAATTCATTTCACCTCATCCAGTCCTATCAATTCATACAGCGAGATATGAATTTCACTTTTATCATCTGAACTGGCTAAACTGCACAGGAATTGATCTCAGCCCTGGTCACAAAAGCGCAGTCTTTCCATAGTTTTCTATTTTTGGGTTAGCCATCCTGACATTAGACACCTTTACAGGCACTAGTCAGATATCCTCATAAATGTTGCATTGATAGAATGGATGGCTTATTATCTGTCTCTCTCATAAGAATTAATGTCCCTTGAACATAATAGTAATAAAATTGCAGTAGAGCAGGAAAAAAGGTTGTCTTTTTTACAATAAACAGGGTCACCTTCAATCGTTTTAATTTTTTAATAAATCAAACTCATGGTAATAATCTCATAAAATGATTTTATTTGATCTAGATCTGTGGAAATGCCTCGTATCAACTCTCAAGTATCACGAAGGCTTTGCAAACCAGAAGGTAACTGCCATTATCTCAGCGCTGCAAGGGCTTCTGGAAGGACATTGGCTGTAAATAACCACATCCAGTAAGTGATTACTTCCCTTTATACCAAATAGAGACAGTAAATAAGATTGGTGTTTTGTGACATCTCTGAGAATCAGGAAATATCCACACCCTCAGGCACAGGGCTGGGTCACAACTCTGGGTTTTCAATATATGTGATGGGCTAAATCATAAATGAGATTCTTTGAAAAGAACATTTGGTAATTACTCTTTTTTGACCTGTTCGTGCTTATAGCCTGAACTCACAGCACCACCTTTAATTGGGATTAATCTGGGATGATTTGTCTTTCTTTACATTTGGAAAGTATTCTAATACCAGCAGACTGTCTGTCTCCTTCAGGCGCAACATTTACAGCAATATACTACAATATTCATACTCGAATGCTTATGAATCCTTATGAATTCATAAGGGAAATAAGATTATGTCAGACTGCCATCATTTTTCAAATGTTCAAGCTAGAATTTAATATATACATTTAAAGAAAAAAACCTTTTGAACAATGGGGAAGAAAATTAATACAAATAATTTAAAAAAATCTACAGAAATTCTACAAATTTACAGACTTTGAATATTAGAGAATTTGAATATTGCATGTTATTGTATAAGATATTTCACATAAAAGATGCTTACATATAGTTCACAGGAGAAAATAATAGTTTTATAAATGTAAAAAAATTACCCTTTTCAAAAGTTTACATACACCTGATTCTTAATACTGTGTTCTTACCTGAATGATCCACAGATGTGTGTTTTTTTTTTGTTTGTTTGTTTGTTTAGTGATAGTTGTTCATGAGACCCTTGTTTGTCCTGAACAGTTAAATTGCCTGCTGTTCTTCAGAAAAATCCTTCAGGTCCCACAAATTCTTTGGTTTTCCAGCATTTTTCTAGTATTTGAACCCTTTCCAACAATGACTGTATGATTTTGAGATCCATCTTTTAACACTGAGGACAACTGAGGGACTCATATGCAACTATTACAGGTTCAAATGCTCACTGATGCACCAGAAGGAAATATCATGCATTAAGAGCCTGGGGGTGAAAACTTTTTGCATTTGAGAATCAGAGTAAATTTAACTTATTTTGTCTTGGGAAACATGTAAGTAGCTTCTAAAGGACAGTACTAAATGAAAAAAAAAAAAAATGTAATTTAGGCAAAATAAGAAAAATGTACACATCTCTATTCTGTTCAAAAGTTTTCACCCCCCGGCTCTTAATGCTTAATGCATGCTTAATGTAATGTTTTTTTCTTTCTGGAGCATCAGTGAGCATTTGAACCTTCTGTAATAGTTGCATATGAGTCCCTTAGTTGTCCTTAGTGTGAAAAGATGGATCTCAAGATCATACAGCCATTGTTAAAAAGGATTCAAATATACAAAAATGCTGAAAAACCAAAGAATTTGTGGGATTCTGAAGAACTGTTCAGGACAAACAAGGGACTCATAAACAACTATCACTAAACCAAAAAAATGCTGTGGATCAATCAGGTAAGAAACGTATCAAGAATCAAGGGGATGTAAACTTTTGAACGGGGTCAACTATTATTTTCTCTTGTGAAATGTATGTAATGTATATCTGGTCAGTACTAAATAAAAAAATAACATGCATTCTGAATGATCCCTCTTATTTTGGTAAAATAATTAACATTTTGCAGATTCTGAAAGGGGGATGTAAACTTTTGACCTCAACTGTAGATTATAGATGCATAACCTAGATTTACAGTGTCATTTGTCAATACTGGTTATGAATGGCTCTAAATCAAGGTAGGGCCTATTATGTGATAAACTGCATGTACAATTTAATTAAAAACAACATTTACAACCTCAGCATTCATGCCTCAACCAAAGCATCACAGCTTTGACCATGAGGCTTCAATACAAGGTCCTTAACTTAAAGCAAATGCCACCTTCTATCTTGTAAACACTATTAATTACTACACTACTTGTATTCATTAAATGGCATGGTATTGCAGGACTAGTGATTGCAAAAAAGGTGAAGTCTAGCTATGAAATATGACCGGGCGGTAATTTGCAATGATATGACAGCGGTCTGACATAATCTTATTGTGCGGTAGGGCCATGCAGCGAAATCTGATTTGAGACAGATGTAGACAGAGCCCGTTCGAGTGAGAAAGGAGGGGCTGAAAACAGAATGGGACACAAAGTCTCATGGAGGATAATTAATGTGACATTTCCCTGACATTTAGCCAGAGGTGCAGTAAAGGAGCCTGAAGATAGAGGGAGGGAGAGATGGAAGAGGAAAGAGCCAAAAGGATGCATGACTCTTCGTTCGGTTCTTATTTTGAATACATATATATATATATATATGTACGTGTCCCAAAACAATGGTCCACTTCAGCTTCTCAACCACCCTCTAACACTAACTTTGTCCTTTGGTGACTTATAGTCCTTCCTTTCAAAGTCATCTCTCTGTTGCCTGGTAACAGGAAGGACAGTCTTACACCGAACTGTCCCTCCCAATCCCATGTGACTATATATCAGCACAGGTACACAATTATGGAATTAGAGCAAGTAAAATAGACAGCCACAGGAGAGGGAAAACAGAAGTTTACAGATCTGCATCTCTAACAATACCATTCAACCAAGATGCTGTTCCTAATGATTCGAGACCAAAGATATCAAGCAGAAACCATTTTAGACACACATACTGTAAGTGTCAGACCTGCACCTGTGATCAATGGATGCTTACATGGAAATACTACGTTTTGAATTATGTGAGAAGCACGAGAGTGCCACTCTGTTGTGATTGATTACACGACTACCGCTATTTGGTTAGAGTCCAAAGGCTTGAACTGCACTTTTTACATTGCCCTTTTAAGCTAATTGAGTGTTGATATATGCTTATGTGGAGGTTGCGGTTTTTTTTTTTTCCTTGGCAGATAAAGACGTTTGACACACAATGTCGAATGCAACTGGAATGCTATTGTTTATGTCTGATTACACTGCCCTGCATCACATTTGCAGTATGAAGTCTGAAACATGTTTATTACTAATTTTGGGTTGATGATATGAAAAATAGGGCCGGTTTTGTTTTAGCATGTCACACATTTTCACAAAAAAATGTGACCCTGGACCACAAAACCAGTCATAAGGGTAATTTTTTGAAAGTGAGATTTATACAAAATAGGTTTTCCATTGATATATGGTTTGTTGGGATAGGCCAGTAATTGGCTAAGATACAACTATTTGAAAATCTGGAATTTGAGGGTGCAAAAAAAAAATCTAAATATTGTTGTAAAGTTGTCCAAATGAAATTTTTAGCAATGCATATTACTAAACAAAAATTACATTTTAATACATTTATGGTAGGAAATTTACAAAATATCTTCATGGAACATGATCTTTATTTAATGATTTTTGGCATAAAAAAATCGATAATTTTGACCCATACAATGTAATGTTGGCTATAGCTACAAATATACTCATGCTACTTACGACTGGTTTTGTGGTCCAGGGTACATATGTGCATTTTAGTAGTATTCTTGCTTTTAACAACCATTTGTAAAGTGAAGAAGTCTTGTATTATCCTTTAATCGCCAGAAATACTGCAACAAAGGCAGAATTCCTATTTTCCTCTGAGCCAGATTACAATGTTTTGTTAAATTCTCAATTCTCAGCTGATTTTCACATGTATGAATGATTTTGAAGACATTTCTGCTACATCTGTGGGTGTTTTACTACATCCAAACAGTGAAAATTAAAGATTTTCCAAAAAATAATAAAAATGTAATAAATAAACATGAGTTTCTGTAAAGTTCTTTGATATTCAATTAAGTATTTGAACATATTTTTCTTCTCCTTTGCAGATTGTCAGTTAAATTATACATTCTGAATACTGTTATTGTCTTTAATAACTTCTGACTGTCATTTTGTCATTTTGCTGTGCATTAAAGCTGAAATATACAGTATCCACATTTTTCTTCAACGTGGAAGTAAACCTATGGGTGAGACTTCCGGTTTATTATCCGCTATAGGAAAATAATGAGAACAATAACAACGTGCAGTAAACTGTAAAACTGCACTACAAACCAGTGTGTTCATAATAAAGATAGTACATTAAAATAACATAGCAAGCCACACCAATTTGCAATATCAAGCAGCAAAACAAGCTGTTTTGTACAGCTAAACATAGCCGAATGCGGATGAGACCGGAAGCCAGATCCATAAAATGGATATGTAATTTGAAAAGTATTTTGTTTATTGTTATTTTATCCCAGCATCATTAAGAGATATTCGTTTTTTCTTAGTTTTTTTTTTCCTCCCAAGATGTAGGGCTGTCTAATTTATAATTATGAAATCAATATATCCTTTTCTGTCTGAACTGTGTATAATATGGAAGTTGGCCTTCTGTAAACGTGTTTATGTCTGAACTGCTGTCAGTGTATATAGTGCTGTACCTTGGCTGCTACAGACGAGCCTGGTTTCTCCAGTAGATCCCACAGTTTTTTCCTTTTCTCTGAACAACAAGTATTATCGAATTCTTCGCCCTCGCGGTCCTTCAGAGTATCAGCTTCCCGTTTGAGCTCCTCGTTCATCTGCTCTTTCTTTTGGTGGTACCGCGCCTGGCAACACGACTCCAGGTAGATCTCATCCACCCCCCAGTAGTCCAGCTCCTGGCTAAAGGACAGGGCACACATTTCCTCCATCATGTGCAACTTCCCAGTGCGGTAGAAGTTCAGTATAGACGTGAAGGCCCCGGGGTGCCGGTCAAAAAAGTACTCGTTGTCGTCTAGGTTGTAGTCATCGCATACGTCCATGAGTGATTCGTGGGTTTTGCAGTCGCGTAATTTGCCCAGTCGTGTGCGCGGCAGTCGGTCCAGGGTTCTCCACAGGACCTCATGCGGCAGACCCCCTACGTTGAGTTTGACACGCCGGTAGCACGACATACTCCGGATTATATCCACAGGCTCCGGGGGCAGAGAGGCTGTCGAGCGAGAGCCAACTTTACTCATTCCTGCGGAGGGTTTATCCATTTTGTTTTCTGTGCAGACTACCCTATGAATTTGGCCATGGGACAGGCGGTGTTACCAGTGGTTTTCCAAGCTGTTTCATTTTATTTGAGCTGCTGACGAGAAAGAGAGAAACAAGAAATGAGCTGCATGTTTTATGATGTTTGTTAAGTGCTCTGTTAAATTCCCTGCAACACAAATAAATTCTTAAACCAGTCACTTATTAGCAGAAGCATGTTTTATTAAAACTCTGTCATGACATAACTCTAAGGCATTTGATATTTTTAACAGTTCAGTTTTAAAAATAAAGTGTTTTGCATGACAGTGCTGACTTCACGTTCCGAAGGAATGACTCTTAAGAGCCGATTCTTTTTAGCGAATCAAAAAAATAGTAGTACCACCAGTGTAATCTGATTCCCGAACTAACTTTAATGAGCTGGTTCTTTGCAGCGAATACAATTAGCATATTTTATTAAAAGTCTGAAAATAACTCCAAGACATTTGATGTTTTTAACAGTTCAGTTAAAATCCAAAACATGTAACGTTAGCACCACCAGTGTAATCTGATTCCCTAACTAATGACTTTCATGAACCAGTTCTCTGCAGCGAATCATTAATACGAATATTATAGCATATTTTATTAAAAGTCTGTCATAAAAATGGCATTTGATGTTTTTAACAGTTTAGTTTAAAAAAGTGATTTTGCATGACGGTGCTGACTTCACTTCGTACTAAACAACGAATCAACAACGCGGCCAGTGTTGTTCGGTTCGCGAACGAATGACTCTTAAGAGCCGATTCCTTTTAGTGAATCCAAAAACATGTAACGTTAGCACCCATCAGTGTAATCTGATTCCCGAACTAATGACTTCTACGAGACGGTTCTTTGCAGCGAATCATTAATACGAATATTACAGCATATTTTGTTAAAAGTCTGTCTTGAAAAGGCATTTGATGTTTTTAACGGTTCAGTTAAAAAAGTGATTTGCATGACAGTGCTGACTTCAGGTCGTACTCGTCCTAAACAACGAATCTACAGCGTGGTCGATGTTGTTTGTTTCCCGAACGAATGATTCTTAAGAGCCGATTCTTTTTAGTGAATCAAAACATGTAACGTTAGCACTACCAGTGTAATCTGATTCGAGAACTAATTACTTTACTGAACCGGTTCTTTGCAGCGAATCATTAATACAACGACTAATATAGTTCGAATCCTAAACTAATGACTCGGTTCTTTTCAATGATTCAGTAACGTAGCATAACCAATGTAAGTCTAAACCAGTTCTTTTCAGTGAATCCAAAACACACTTGTTTGAAACAACTCACATTTAAAAAAATTCGTCTTGAAATTCTGTCATGTTGGCAACTAAAATGATCTCATTAGGCCTACTTGACAACAGAATGTTATGTGCAGTAAATGCAATTATATTTTTCAATAACAGCCTACTAAATGAATCTGAAGTACTAAATGAAACGATAAGGAACCAGAATCGTTATGAGTCACAATAATTACATTCTTACAAATCCCAAAGCCTGAGATGTCGCTGTCCACCAGCTTGGTGCTGAATCGCCTGCCGCTTTTAAACGCCCGTTAGTCTTTATAAACTCTCAAAAGATAACAAAAACATTTGAATCCAAATATACTAGAACACACTACCCACCTGTGATGCTCTAAAAAGATCAGGCTATCTACTCAACATTCAGTGCCGTTCGAGAACTCCTTATATCCTTGTTGTTGTACAGCAGATTAAAAGTCTCCAACTATTCAGCAAATGACTAAAGGGTTATTTTGAATTTTCATACCTTGTAACTAAAGAGTTAAGCGTAACGTCGGCTGGAGCCCGACCGTACAGCTGCAGCAACAACAACGTGCAAAACAGGAGGAAAACATGATGACATGATAGACATTTTGGTTTAGCCTATATTACACACTGCGATGCTAATTAAAATGGATTTGTATGAGCATGTATTTTTTGGATAAATGTTATTAATTGCATCGGGCGGTCATCATTGAGATCAATATATCAATGCAGCTGCGCTTATGATGTGATTTCATTGATCGTCTTGTACAGTTAAAGTGACGCTAAATACGCAAAGCGAGGAATATAATACAGGGCATATTCAAAACGTATAAGCAAAGTGCTATTATAAAGACATTAAATATTATTTTAAACGTTGCAGGAGTGGCATCCTCTCCAGTATTGATCCTGCATCATGCATGGGGAAAAAATGCATCTTCAGATGTGTCAACGCCACAAAACAATATTGCAACTAGTTATTTGTGTGGCATATGAAAGTGCAATTCAATATTATTAAGATAAAGCTTACAGCTTATCGGCACACCATGTCACACTTTTCCCATTAGGTTTCGGTAGAAATTTCCAATACGATCAATAATACTTAAGCATACGGTAAAATAGATAAAAACTAGGCAGACTAATAAATCTCCAAAAAACACCCACCTTAATTTGTGAAGACTCATTGCTGACAGCGGTGTGAAATTAAGCATTTAAAAAAAGAGAAAACGCAGGAACGTCAGTATATAAATAAAGCCAATAGACAGCAGCTCGTTCTTCTTCTCTAGACATACACATATCGCTCCGCTTTTTGTTTATGGAAAAAGATCAACAAGTCTTGGGGTGAATCCACACTGTTTTCGTTCACTGATGTCTAACGTCTCTTGCGTGAAGGCGACAGCTGCTTTCCTTGCAGATGGCTGGCTCTCGGTAGTCTCACCGCCCAATGGCAGAGAGACGGCGCGTTTAACCCTTGCCACCCAGAACCAAGAGGCTCTTGGAGCAGCTTCTTCTGTGTCGTTACGAGTAACCTGTGTGAAAATGGCGCCTGAAGAGCGGGCAAAACAGAAAATAGCCCCTTATTTCATATGCTTTAGAAAACGCATCCGCTTTTTGGAACAGTGCTCAAAGCAACATCTGAGTCAGTTCAGCCATAGCTGCAGCTCCTTGAATATATGAGTTTCATTTAATATTTTACAATGGTAAAGCACAGCAGCTGTACTGAGATGTTCTCATTCCGTGGTCTCCAGTCATCACATTTCAGACTCAGCCCTTGTATTGAATTTCAGGAAATGGAGATTATCTCTCCTAATTATCGAGGGTAAATTCTAACCGTCATGGTCTGTTGAGATTGTCTTTTCAGTCTTTCAAATGATAGTGGTGTAGATACAAGTGCAATAGTGTCTAGGAGTTATTTGTACCACGTGCATATACTGAAAAATATATATATTTAATCTCAGAATAAATGTGACCCTTCTAGGAATCTTGCAAAAGTAATATTTTTAATTTAATTTTTTTCACATTTTATGTTGCTGCCTTGTTGAACTGCTTTAAATGACTTTTTTCCCCACATCAATCTACACTCCATACACCATACTGACAAAGTAAAAACAGAATTGTCACAACTTCGTAAATGTATTAAAAATAAAAACTTAAGTAAGTACATTGCATAAATATTCATACCTTTAACTCAGTACTTAGCTGAAGTGCCTTTACAATCTCGAGTCTTTTGGGGTATGATGCGACAAGCTTTGCACATTAACATTTGTTAATTATCTGCCATTCTTCTCCTTACCTCTTCACCTCTCAAGCTCTGTTAGGTTGGATGGGGGCAGATGCACAGTTGTTGTGTGCTTAGAGTCATTGTCCTGTTGGAAGGTGAACCTTCTGCCCAGTTTGAGGTTCTGAATTCTCTGGATTATGTTTTCATTAAGGCTATCACAATATTTTGGTGCATCAAACTTTTCTTCTACTCTGACGAGTTCCTCAGTCCCTGCTGCTCAAAAACATTCCCACAGCATGAGGCTGCTACCATCACACTTTACTTTTGGGATGGTACTCTGCAGGTGATAATCAGTGCCTGGTCCCCTTCAAATATGGTGCTTGGAATCGAGCTACATCAGACCAGAGAATCTTGTTTCTTAGAGTCTGAGGGTCCTTTAGGTGCTTTAGTATGTTTAGTATGTTGTCATGTGTCTTTGCTGAGGAGATGATTGAGTCTTTCCACACCGCCATAAAGCCCAGTTTGGTGGAATGTTGCAGTTATGTTTGTCCTTCTATAAGTTTCTCCAGGAGGCCAGCTCTAGGAAGAGTCCTGGTTGTTTCAGACTTCTTCCACTAAGGGTAACAGAGACTACATGCTTCTGTGAACCTTCAATGCAGCAGAATTTTTCTGAACTTTTCCCCAGATGTGTGACTTGATGCTGTTTCTGGGCTCTACAGGCAGTTTTTTTTTTAGATCAGGGCTTGGTTTTTGCTCTGATATGCATTTTTAGCTGTTAGACCTTTCATTAAGACGTGCACGCCTTTCCAAATCATACCCATTCAACTGAATTTGCCACAGGTTAACTTCTCTCGAAGTGTAGTAACATCTACAAGCAATATGAATGCTCCTGAGCTAAATTTCAACTGTCCCAGATAAGGGTATGAATACTTATGCAATAGAATCATTTAAGTTTTTTATTATTAATACATTTGCAAAGATGTTAAAACCTGTTTTGCTTTGCCATTATGGTGTATCGAGTGTAGCATTTATATACATACTATATATGTTATATATTTGATAGGATTTAAAGAATTGCTTTACTGATTTAAAGCAGTTTCAACACAAGGCAGCAACATAAAACATGAACAAAAATGAAGGGGTATGAATACTTTCGCAAGGCACTGTAAATCTGCAAAATTTTATTTATGTATTTTTTTAGAATAATATATATATATATTTTTTTTTAAATGCAAACAGATGTTTATGAAAGTGATGTAGTGGTACTTGTTGCTCTTTAGAGTTTTGGGAGAAAAACATCAAAAGTGACTTTTACCCTGGGGTAACCTATGTGCCTGTGACCTAGTCAAAACACTGTAGACAGATCGAAGCTTTAACTTTGTTGTATAACAAAGCAGGCATGCATGTTTCCAAAATGTGTTCTACTAGCATCTACTAGCACTTTTACTTTTGCTTCACATCGATTTGACTCTGACAAACAAAATATTGAAGAAAAAGTACAATAAAATGAGTGTGTGTTAGGGCATTTTTTGAGGTCTTGGAGATGCAGAAAAGTAAGGATAATAAATTACATCAAGTTGAGAGAGAGAAATGACCAAACCAGAGTTTTAAAAAAATACAAAATTTATTATTGCAATAAGTATTCAAGACATCGTGGCAAAAAGGCAATTGTTATGTACAGTTTGAATTAGATTTGTATTAAGTCAAGGTCTTATTTTGTAGCGTATCTCCAGATCGCCAGCTGGTTGGAGAATGCCAAAGCCATATCGGCTGGGGTCTACCAATGGCAGCTTTGCATTCTTGTCACACAGTTCCAGATCAAATCGAGTCAAGATTGTGAACACAAGCCTAAAGGGTTTGGAAAATAAGAAAAAAATTCAAAACGTCATTATAGATGCTAACAGACACAAGCATAAAATTTCAAATTCTTACTGAATGATTGGATTTTTAAACAGTGAATATGACCGAACCTGAACTGTTTAATGCTATTATACAGTACTCACTCTTTAATCGCAGTAGTTGCAAAATGGCGTCCCGGACACAGGTTGTCTTTGGTTCCCCAGGGTACAGACGGATTCTTTACCCTCACCCCTTCCTTAAAGAAGTCCTTCTTCTCTGTCCCATCTGCATTAAGGAAGCGGTCAAACTGGAACATCTAACATTATGAGAAAACAAGCAGAATTTGCATTTTTATTATTGTGTCTTTGGGTGAAAATGAATACATTATGTTGATATTTGTAACATCTGATTTGAAACAAAAAGCAAGAAACTGCACTCTTGTGATATGTTTGTGAGACACGTCTGATGTTTGCTTACAGGAACAACATCTCACTCTGCTGTTAATCAATTCACTATTAATCAGTGTTCTTGACATGGAAGCTTGGATCAGATCTTCAGTTCACAGTGCCAATACACAGCACTACGATATGCAATGTCAGCATTTTAGCCTACAAAGCCCTGTGTACGGTGCAAGCGTCTGTTTCTCACAGATAGTATGAGCAGCAGCAGTGACTATAAACTGTGGCCCCCTTCCCCCTATTTGTCTTTGTGCCAATGACAGCACTTGAATGGCTAATCCCAGATATATCACTAGATTAGCCCTTTGACCTGTGCAGAATGTAATCCAAGCTTGATCATAAGAGTGGACATCAATAAAGTTAAAGCTAAGTAGCTTTAGGGAACACCCTATATATATATTTTTATTTTTATTTTTTTTTTTTTTTTCATTTTTTGATTGTTGTGCATCCACGGAAAAGTCAAGAGTGTTGCTATGTGGTTGCTAGGGTGTTCATGCCAAGAGCTAACCCCCAAGTATTTATTATATTCTAGATGTTGCTAGTTACCTATAATGCAAGTCTATGTTAGTTTTCTGGGCTGTTATATAAAGCTGTGTAAGTGCTTGAGTCTATTTCAATTGCACCTATTTTTGACAAAGTGAAAATCAATACACATTTCAAATTTATCTAAAATCTGCCCCGATTCTTCGAGTAATGAAATGATTTGTGCCCCAAGTGAATCTCATCTCTCTGCTTGGTTGCGTTTAGGATGGAAGTGGAATCTGAAAGTGCACCTCTGGCTGTTCGTGGATCTGTGGGTCCATTTGTGGACTGATGAAGGGGAAAACACAGAGCCGATCGCCCCGTCGGAGCTGGTATTCTTGGCCATTGCTTAAATGAATCTTCTTGTCTTGCTTCACTTCTCTAGTGATGAGAGCGGCTGCAGTTAGACGCAGCGTTTCACTTAGAACGCTATCTGTAAAAACAGATTTCAGAAATTTAGTTTTAACTTTGCAGAAATCTTGAAATATGGTTGAGGTCAAAAGTTAACACCCCCCTTTCAGTATCTGCAAAATGTTAATTTTACTAAAATAAGAGGGATCATACGAAATGCATGTACTGTAGTACTGACCTGAATAAATATTGCACATAAAATATGTAGTCCACAAGAGAAAATAATAGTTGAATTCATAAAAATTACCCCGTTAAAAAGTTTATATACACTTAATTCTTAATGCTGTGTTGTTACCTGAATGATCCACAGCTGTGTTTTTTTGTTTAATGAAAGTTGTTCATAAGTCCTTTGTTTGTCCTGAACAGTTAAACTGCCCGCTGTTCCTCAGAAAAATCCTTCAGGTCCCACAAATTCTTTGGTTTTTCAGCATTTTTGTGTATTTGAAACGTTTCCAATAATGACTGTATGATTTTGAGATCCATCTTTTCACAATGAGGACAACTGAGGGACTCATACGCAACTATTACAGAAGGTTCTTTCTTTTGATCAGAATGAAAATACTTACATTTTTCTTATTTTGCCTAAATATCCTTTTTTTTTAATTTAGTACTGTCCTTCAGAAGCCACAGAAGATACTTACATGTTTCCCAGAAGACAAAATAAGTTAAATTTACACTGATCTTTAAAAATAAGTTTTTACCCCCCAGCTCTTAATGCATTGTGTTTCTTTCTGAAGCATCAGTGAGCATTTGAACCTTCTGTTATTTCAAAATCATACAGTCATTGTTGAAAAGTGTTCAAATACACAAAAATTCTGAAAAGCCAAAGAATTTGTTTGACCTGAAGAATCTTTCTGAAGAACAGCAGGTTAACTGTTCAGGACAAACAAGGGATTCATGAACTATCACTAAACAAAAAAACAAAAACAAAACACAGCTGTGGATCATTCAGGTAACAATATATTAGGGTATATAAAAGGTATATAATATATAAAAAAGAAGATTAGTAGAAAAAATATTTTTATGGTTTAGTGGTAAAAAGAAAATAGAATGGCAGAAAAAAATCTTGCACAAATAGATATCATGTGTATATTCAAAAGATTTTCAATATTTATTACAAAATGATATAAATCATTTCTCTTATGTGACCTACCAAAAACTGGAGTTTTCCTCTCTTCCTTATGAAGGTGTTTCCCATCTTGGATTTCCTCTCTCACAGCCCTTAGAGCTTCAGGGTGGGTGAGTAAGTAGCCCAGTACCCAGAATGCAGTGGGGCCTGCGTTTCCCTGAGGACAGAAACAATCCTTAAATTACAGTCAAACCAACCACTAAAAGGTTGGTACTGAATATCCTGCAAATTCTATTTTTTTTTACATTAAAGGTCTAGTTTTATTTTTTAAATCTAAAATACATCTTTTTAATTGCTTGCAAAACAAGAATGGGTGACCTGACACACACTGAAATGTCACAAGATTTATGATATTTCATATAAATATACAGCGGGGTCTAACCTACAGCGTATTGCTTCTCCATAAGTGGTTTTATATCAACACTGGCGTCAGTGTGTGCGAAGCAGTGCAGTTAAACCTGTCATACAGCAATTGCTGTGGGTTCAGGGAGATTCCTCACTGACAGACAAGGCCAATGAGGGGTGAAGACTCTCACACAGACTGTTAGGTGAATCTGTCTGTCAATAAACCTGCTGATACCATGACCAAGCTGAAGAATTGCTTTCTGTTAGAGGGAATTCCCATGTGCTCATGTGAGGATCTTTGAAATTGCATCACATGTTAGTTTTAGAGATTTATCAGATTTTTATATAACAGATGCTTTGGCAAGCTTTGACAACGCGTTATACATGATAATGCCTATGGGTTCATTTGTTTTAGCTTAGGATTAGACATTATACATAGCTCTATCACACTCTAAGATGCATGTTTGGGGTCTGTAGGACATAAAAAAAAAAAAAAAGTATCTTATGCTCACCAAGGCTGCACTTATTTGATTATTTTGGTTTCAGTGTCACATGATCCATCATAAATCATTCTAGAACAATGTTTTTATGTTGTTACAAAAGTCACTACCACAATTCTAAGGTGTTCAAGCAGTTTGTAGCACATTGCTCAGATGATGTTAAATTTACAGTTTGTCTAAAAAACAAAACTTATTCTTGTAGCTTCATAAAATTAAGGTTGAACCGCTGGTATCACATTAGGGGTGTGCGATATGCTTTTTAATAAATATCGTTGTATTGTGCTACAGTGTGCCTTCATCTTAATATACTGTACAACACGACATACATTCACTCATGGGACACTGCACTTATTCGTATTCGCAATCACAAAAGTACATTATTCAAATAAGCTTCAAAGCCTTGCCGGTAAAATAACGTTATTTATGTCTAAAGTGAAAGTAAACAGCTGAGAGAGATAAACGGATGCGTGCCTGTATATTAGATGTGTGAAGCCCTTAAAGTGACAGAACCAAACATGCTGCCAATTGTCATTAAAGGGACAGTTCACCAAAAAATTTAGTTACTCACATGTTGTCCCAAATCTTTATTAATTGTTTTCTTGTGCTGAACACAAAAAAATATATTTTGAAGAATGTGGATAACAGTAGCACTTTGATAGTGAGAAAAAAAAAAAATACTATGGAAGTAACTGGGGACCAGCAACTGTTTGGTTACCCACATTATTCAAAAATTTATGTTCAACATGTTTTATGATTTAAAAAAGAGTGAGTAAATGATGACAGAATTGTCATTTTTGGGTGAGGGTAGGCTAATAAAACAAAACACAAAGGAAAATCACTCACTGCTCTTGATTAAAGAACTTTAAAGGAGTAGCTCACTTTCAGAATAAACATTTACAGAAAATGGACTTTCCCCCTTGTCAACCCAGATGTTCATGTCTTTCTTTCTTTAGTCGGATTTCTCTCCATTCTATGGTGCCCCGAGTTTGAACTTCCAAAATGCAGTTTAAATGCAGCTTCAAAGCACTCTAAATGATCACAGCCGAGGAATAAGGATATTATCTAGCGAGACGATTGGTTATTTTCTAAAAAATATTTACAACTTATATACTTTTTAATCTCAAACGCTCGTCTTGCCAAGCTAGACAAGATGAGCATTTGAGGTTAAAAAGTATATAAACTGTAAATGTTTTTTTTTTAGAAAATAACACATCGTTTTGCTAGATAAGACCCTTCTTTCCTAGGCTGTGATCATTTAGAGTCCTTTGAAGCGCATTTTGAAAGTTCAAACTCGGGGGCACCATAGAAATCCATTATATGGAGAGAAATCCTGAAATATTTTAATAAAAAATTAAATTTGCTTATGACTGATCAAAAAGACATGAACATCTTGGATGACAAGGGGGTGAGTACATTATATGTAATTTTTTGTTCTGAAAGTTAACTACTCCTTTAATACAGTTGCTTTAATAAGAGTCAATTTATAATTTATGTATATAGTATATATAATGGTTTATTTTTATATTTGTTAATTCAATGAATTGAATGCTGCTGATAAATGCCTACAGTACCTGAAAAGTAAAGCACTGTTTGTGTTATTTGTATATTATGTGTATTTGTGTATTTTTTAATAACAAAGATAAAATAATGGCAAAGAGTTTTATCTTTGCCCAATTTGGCCTAAATATCTGCCATTATTTTTATTTTATATTTTGTTACCTTGGGGTTTTGGTTTTAAAATATGGCAATTAGTTTGGCTGTACTGCTCACTTGTAAAATAGTAAAACCAACATGACAAAAAATTGTGATAAAATCGTGAATCGTGATATTTCTGGAAAAAATCGTGATATAAAATTTTTGCCATATCTCCCACCCCTATGTCACATGGACTGTTTTAACAATGTCTTTACTACCTTTCTGAGTCTTGAATGTGGTAGTTGCATTGCTGTCTATTCAGGGTCAGAAGCTTTTGGATTTCATCAAAATATCTTAATTTGTGTCCTGAATGAGGGTGAGTAATTACTGACAGAATTGTCATTTTTGAGTGAACTATCACTTTAAGTGGTTGCTACTTATGGGCTCAAGTCTCTATATTCTTTATCCCAGATCCTTTCTTCAATGGTGGGCATTTTTAAACAGTTTTCTTATAAATGTATGTATGACTTCTGTGCCAAAGCTTATTACTTGTGGTTAAGGGTTTGTTCAAATCCCTAACTCTAAATATGAGCAATAGTCATATTAGCAAGCGCCACTAATTATGCAGTGAAGCAGTTTCTCTATAGTTATACTGCTCTCATGTGGTTTAAGCAAAGAACTGCTGCATGATGGCTGTGTAAATGTAAATCTATACTAAAAATGACGAAATAGTTGACTTTTCTTAACTACTTGTATTGTGCTTTTTGTCTCTTTGCAGACTGTATGTTTTCAGTGTATGGAAAGAACACTGTGAATATTCTGCCTCATATGCATGAAAACTGCATACTATAGAGTGTTATACAGGCTTGGAGCAACATAAGGGTGAGTTAATAATGCCATAATTATCATTGTTGGGTAAACTAATCCTTTAATTGTGCCTTGTGTTTCTTTAGATATTTTATATGTGATTGTGTTAACAAGCTTGTGTTTATCTTATCTCTAATATGCATGTAATAATTCGGTCAGCTGTATTGTATGTACTATGGATGGATCAACACCTGCGTTACCTAATTCCCTTCAGTTATAAAGGAATCATTCAGTATGTGTTGTTTGGCCTCAGGCTATGGCGTCTCAGGTGTGCTTTGGGCAGCCTGTCAGGTTCTGCGTTCATGTTCTGCGAAACTCGAGTGAAATCACACACTCGCACATTCCAGAGGTGACAGGCTCTTTTGTTTACAGTAAGATCACTAGTGCAAAACAGCCTATCCCTATGGCAACCTCGAGGTCTAACTGTGTCACCACTATGTAGTTTTGAGTGATTAAGCATGCTATCAGACAAAAGGAATTTTTAAAGGAATAGTTTACCCTAATTTTCATGATGATGAACTACTGCTTTGCCCTAGAGTTCATACCATTCCAACTCTGTTTCTTTTTCAGTTTCAATCATTTATACTGACAAGCACCAAAAAAGTAAGATTTTTAATGTCATTTTAAAAGAAGTTATTTAAAATAACTCAAAGCTAATTTTTTTTTTTTTAATTTTAGCATCATTGCTCCAGTCTTCAGTGTCACATGATCCTTCAGAAATCATTCTAATATTCTAATTTGCTGTTCAAGAAACATTTATTATTATTATTATTATTATTATTATCAATATTTAAAACAGTTGAGAAATCTTTTTTTGGGATTCTTTGATTAATAGATCAATAATGATTTTTGGGGAAAAGCAAGGATGCTTTAAATTGATCAAAAGTGATGATAAAGACATTTATAATGTTACAAAAGATTTCTATTTCAGATAAATGCTGTTCTTCTGAACTTTCTGTTCATTAAAAAACCTGAATAAAATCTACTCAGCTGTTTATAACATAATAATAATAATAAAATGTTGTTTTGAGCAGTAAATCAGAATATAAGAATGATTTCTGAAGAATAAAGACTGGAGTAATGATGCTGAAAATTTAGCTTTGATCACAAAAATAAATTACACTTATATATTCATATATTCAAATAGAAAACTGTAATTTATAATAGTGAAAATATTCAAAATGTTACAGTTTTTGCTGTATTTTGGAACAAATAAATGCAGGCTTGGTGAGCAGAAGACTTCTTTTAAAAAATGAAATACTTACTGACCAAAAACATGTGACTGGTAGGAATATTAAGGAATAATAAGGAATATTTCTTAAGCACCAATCAGAATACCGTGTTAGAATGATTATTAAATGATCATTTGACACTGAAGACTGGAGTAATAGCAGCTAAAAATGACTTTTTAAAATAGATTAAAGTAGAAAACAATTTTACCTTTTTTGTGTTTTTGATCCAATTAATGCAGCTTTTATGAGTGTAAAACTTATTTTAAAATCATCTTACCAACTTCTGAACATTAGTGTTTATTATAACAGAAGTTCTTTTAGGAACATTATTTTGCAATACATTCAATTTTTTGCTAGTATGTGTTGTGAAATGTTAATTAAGAAACAGGAAGAAACTAACCTGTGTGACCCATAGCTGTAGCAGCATGGCTCTCCTCTGAGTCTCAGCATCAACGCCTTCATCTTGCAGTTGCTGTACATAGTTCCCCAACCATGACTGGCATTCTGACATTTTATCTAAACGTGATGAAGTCAGCCATTTCCACAGCTTTTCTCGTGCCGAACTTGCAATTTGTTTCTCCTCTAATGAATGCATACAAAAGAAACACACATTAGTTATATAAATCATAAAAAGGAAAATAATATAAGAATAAACATCTGCTTTTATAAGCAATTTCTTTTAAATGAACTCACATTACCTTTGTTTACAGTAGTTCGAGCCAGTTTAGGCAGAAGCTTGTCAAACCGGCGAAACTCCTCGTAAATTTCTGCTAGTGCTGCACTATTGTTCTTCTCTCCGCCAAACACAGTGAGATAGCCAGTCCTGCAGAGAACAAGAGAGACAGAAAGTGAGAGGTATGAGGATATACAGCATAAAAAATTAAGTCAGCCTTAATTGTTTTTTGATGAAATCAGGTTTTTCCAGACTGTTAAAATCTGTAGTACAACAATCAAGCTTTTGATTTTCACCATGATCACAAAATACTGTTTTACTGCATGACCTGAAGGCATACATGAGACAACCAATCTACACCTTGTGGAGGCATGACAGCAGGTCTTATCTGAACAATACCAAGTTGTTATTATTGTGCCATCTTTTGGGTGTGACAGTCTCTTCTTGTTGATGGGTACAGAATGAATGCCAAATAAAGTATTAGGCCTACATAACTCAAGTAGTGCATACGTGAATCATTGTTTTACAATAGCACTGTATCTGTTGCATAAGAGCTATGGCTCTACATTAAGTACTTGCTCCAACAATGGCCATAAATTATTAAATGGCTTTCAGGAAGTGACAATTGAGATTTATTACAAACTTAATCATCAAATTTTAGTTTTATAATGCAGCATGACAAAAATAGCCCCAGTGCTGAAGCTCTGTTCACAGCTGTGGTTATTTCTGTAACCTGCTAATAATTTCCCATCAACGGTTGCGTTTGTGGTGAGAAACAGGTCTTACAGCTTTCAGACGGTTACTACTGTAGTATGGTGATTTTAAAGATTGGCATACTTAAACAGCAAGCTGTAGCAAAAATTGAAGAGTCCGTCTTTTTTCCACTCAGATACTATAAGGCCCATTTCTGAAGGGGTCAGAAGGTGCTGGAGGTTGCTCTGCATTGAGCTGCAGAGTTGGGTCAAAGCACTCCCCTGAAAATGTCTGGCCAAACACACAAAAACACGTTTTAAATGAATTGATATTTCAGCTTTGATGTTACTAAAAGATCTATTTAGCATCTGAAAAAATCTTTAAAGCTAAAGATAAGATAATAGAAACCTACATTTCGGCCCTTTTCTTCTCAGACTCAGGGTTGTGGTTGGGCAGATCCAGGCTGAAGATTCTCTTCATTAGGACCTGAGCATAGCCGGTCTGATCAAGCGAGACCACATCAGACAGGACAGCATCGTAGCAGTTTGAGTCCAGCAGTACAGTGATATAATGTCCAGCTGCTCGTACCTGGTTCACATTAGATGAGTAAGGTTAGTGTTAAAAAAAAAGCTAAAGGAAGTTGGCTCAGGAAATATCACGAGTGATAAGATTGTTATCTTGGAAACTCTCTTATACAGTTACAATATCTAGATAAAGATTTATTAAGAAAATAGACATCTAAAGGTAAGTTATGGGCCTGGGCTGCATTTCTCTACGATCAAAGTAGCTCATGATGTGTTTGAGAAACACAACCCAGGTCATTTCCACAGGACTTTGGATTGTCTGTGGCACAAAACCTGAGATAATAACAGCTTCAGCTATGTTGTTACGTACATAGTCATTATTATTAAATTGTGTAAAATACATAAGAGGTACCGCCCCAGTGACAGCTTTTGTACCTTTTTTTCTGAGAGTATATGAACAAATAAATTCATAGTCATAATACTGGAAATCACAACTCTTGAACTGCAGCAACAAGAAAGGACCTCTATAATCTATTCTTACATTCATCATGCTTAATTAAAAATTACACTATCAATAATAATACAAAGTATGCACAGTGTGTATAAAACACGCACACACACACACACACATTATATATATATATATATATATATATACACAAGTTAAGACTATATGAAATATTTGTACTTTTAATTTGTGACCCTGGACCACAAAATCAATTTTAAGTAGCACGGTTATTTGTAGCAATGTCCAAATTAAATTGTATTGGTCAAAACTATTGATTTTTATGCCAAAAATCATTAGGATGTTAAGTAAAGATCATGTTCCATGAAGATATTTTGTAAATTTCCTACTGTAAATATATCAAACCTATTTTTTGATTAATAATATGCACTGCTAAGAACTTAATTTGGACGACGTTTTTTTTTTTTTTTTTTTTTTTTTTGCACCCTCAGATTCCAGATTTTCAAATAGTTGTATCTCGGCCAAATATTGTCATATCCTAACAAACCACACATCAAAGGCTCCCTGTTCAGCTTTCAATGATGTATAAATCGCAATTTCAGAAAATTGACCCTTATGACTGGTTTTGTGGTCCAGCAGGGTGACATTTAAGCACTAATTAAGTAAACTCCCATAATGATAAAACGCCCTTAACATTTTGAACCTGATGACTGGTCACAATAGCCTACCAAAACATGCACTTTTCCTTTATATAATCAAATGATATGTAACTTAAAATAGCTACAATTCTCAACTACCCATTACCAGACCAAACTGCACATTATGACAGACTACTGATTTAATGTTAGTGTTATTTAACTCAAGCAAAACGTGACCTAACACGAACTCACAGTAAAAATGTCGCCGTGCTTCTGTTTCATTCGTGTCAGGAATTTAGCAGCATCTTTTCCAAACTCAAGAGCGTGACCAAGCCAAGGAATCATTCCTTTATCAAGAGGAGGCTCATTCCTTCGTCTGCAAGAAACGACATGTTTAATTCGTAAATATTTCAGCGTGTTTGTAAAGTTGTAAAGTAAAGCAGATGGTCGGACTGGTCCGGACTCACCTGGTGCGTCTCGCGTACAGCAACAACAGAACAGCGAGTCCCAGCAGGAGAAGCGCGATCCACATCATGCCGAAAGTGTGTGTGATCTTCTGCCCTGCTTTCGAGGAGTTAAATACTCAACTGAAACACCTAATACGTCACATCTCATTACGAAATAAGCAACTACAGTCAAAAAGTGGTGGGCGTGTAAATGTCCCAGTATGACTTAACCTAGCGATGACATCTACAGTATTAACAGTTTCTGTCTTAGTTATAGAAACAACATGACGGTTCGTCATGATGTTTAGGGATACGTCAGATTTCGATGTGTTATGCTATGAGTTTTAAAGTATTTTCTCTAGTGAATTTTCGAGACTTAATGCTGTTTATCCAGCACAAAATGTGTTTCGTAGCGCTCTTTTACAATATTAAACAAAAACCGTTGGTGATATGTAAATATCTAACAAAATGGATTTGTCCAAAAATACCGCCTAATATCGGTACTTAAAGGATACAGTAGTTCACCCCAAAATGAAAATTCTGTCATTATTTACTCACCCACAAGCTGTTTCAAACTTGTTTATTCCTTTTCTAGTCAAACAGTTTAAGGACGCCATTGACTTTCATAGTGTTTTTTTCCATAGGCTACTGTGGAAGTCTGTTTGGTTACCAACTTTCTTTAAAATATCTTCTTCTGTTCTAAATCTGATTTTTGATCGTCTATTTTCTTAGCATTTTTGTTTCCAATTTTGAAAACTCACTTAAAACATTGTAAAAACATATAAACTAAATATAAAGACTACATATAAAACTTATACCGCCTGATATCGGTTCACCCCGAAATGAAAATTCTGTCATTATTTACTCACCCTCAAGCTGTTTCAAACTTGTTTATTCCTTTTCTAGTCAAACAGTTTAAGGACGCCATTGACTTTCATAGTGTTTTTTTCCATGCTGTGGAAGTCTGTTTGGTTACCAACTTTCTTTAAAATATCTTCTTCTGTTCTAAATCTGATTTCTGAAAGTCTATTTTCTTAGCATTTTTGTTTACAAGTTTGAAAACTCACTTAAAACGTTAAAACGTATAAACTAAATATAAAGACTACATATAAAACGTATACCACCTGATATCGGTACTTAAAGGATAGTTCACCCCGAAATGAAAATTCTGTCATTATTTACTCACCCTCAGGTTGTTTCAAACTTGTTTATTTCTTGTCTAGCCAAACAATTTAAGGACGCCATTGACTTTCATAGTGTTTTTTTCCATATACTGTGGAAGTCTGTTTGGTTACCAACTTTCTTTAAAATATCTTCTTCTGTTCTAAATCTGATTTTTGATCGTCTATTTTCTTAGCATTTTTGTTTACAAGTTTGAAAACTCACTTAAAACATTGTTAAAACTTATAAACTAAATATAAAGACTACATATAAAACTTGTCTCAAGGAGACTAAAATGCAGAAGTCTCAAAATATAATCTATTTTGCAATAATCCATGACCTCTCCAGCAAATGAATCATCAGAATATGAGATGTCAGACAAAAGACACCACCTCCACATACAAAACTTCCCTTATTTTTTCCACTCATTGCTGATTTACACAGACTTTGTTTACATATGTTTGATTGATATATGTTAGGCTACTTCATATTCTGGAATTAGTAACCTGTATAAGAATGCTCACAGACCTAGTGAACTTAGTAAACACAGGAAATCTTTTGACATGAATCACGATAGGTGTATCTTTTATTGCTGAGCCATTTTCAGATTAAGGGTGTGTTGTGATGTCTTCATGTTCTATCTTCATTTCTGATGACAAAATGTGCATCATTGTAGATGTGTTTGCTAAATGGTAGGTAGGGCATTTAACGATTCAGCATGATCTACAGTCAAACAAAAAATATTCAGACACCAGATACATATATTTTTTTACTAGTGGGTGCAGGACACTATAGTTTATTTATGTAAGTGAGGATAGCAAAATAAAGTAAACTGTGATATATTATACCCCAAAATTCATTATACAGTGAAATTTGAGAACAAAAATTTAATTTGACACTTCGACCGAATGCTTTGTTACATACCTTTCTATCAAAGTTATCTGACATTATCAAGATGAATTTGTTCTGACACAGTTTAACTTTTGAGTTCTTGTCATATTACCATTTTCTAAACTATGGCGAATAAACTGTGATAATACGAGAAATGTTGAAGGTGTCTGAATAAATTTTGCTTTGACCATGTCTTTTTAAGGTATAAGGGAGCTGATATACGCAAGTTATATATACATATTTATACAAATAATAAAATATTAATAAAACAGTAAACAATAAATATATAAGTGCAAATTTAGAGAGTACATGAAAATTACATTTTTAAATCTAAAACAAATATAGGCTTGTTAATTCCTGACTGTCCGTATGTCACACCTACATCTTGGCAAAAGAGGCTGCATTCTGTGCCAAGAGTGTTTGTAGCAAAGCTCATTGTCAGGAAAATCAAAAGCTTTTACGTAAGGATTATGCCTATTCATTTTTAAGCCTTTAGAACTGAATGGATGACTAAAGTCATTTGATGAGCTGTACAAAGATTGCAGCACAAAACGGTCCATAAGGTGGCGACTGAGTCACACTGATACTGAGCTTCTTAAACTCCAATGTTTGGCTATGCAATTCTATTATTTTACAAATTATAAATTGCTGATTTATTTGCAGTGCGCTTTATGCCGTTATGGTATGTATAGGCTTTATTTAGGTACGATTTAGAGGTGCTTCGTGGTTTGTAATTTGAGAATTTGTGTTAGAAAGAATTCTATGGTGCTGTTACATAACAGGAAGAATGAATGAACTCTGTGGTCATACTTCAATACCTATTATCTAAGGTTAATAGGCATTGAAGAATACAACACTAAAGTGTCATTTAATTTTCCATAATAAATATTTGACATCCCAAGCCCTAAAAGCAAAAGCAGACAGTAAAGAAACAAATAAATCCATAGTAAATTTCGATTATGTCTAATAAAATAAGATACAGTATTATATTCATTCGCACATGCTCACTTTATGATGGAATATTGCTCAATATTTCATACTTATTTCTATGCCTTTTCTCATCTAGCCTGCCAGATAAGTCTGATAAGATTTGTAACTTGGCTTACATACCCAAAAATGATCAGGCCACCCATGCAACAATAGACTATAATATATTCTAGTCCCAGCAGTTCAAAGGCCACTCAAAATAATGAGGTGTTATGCACATCTCTTTAAAGGAAAAAAAAAAACACACCATGAATAAGCAGAAAAAAAGCTAAAATCTTGGCACTACTTTCATTTTACAATATTCTCTACTTAGTGTCTAAATCTATAATGTCCCTATATTTGTGCCTTCAATCTGGCTACACTTTGGCCAGTTTTGGCCAAACTTAAAATATATGAATGCCATTGAAATCATGGCAAAATATCAAGTCTTAATCTAAATGAAAGGCTTAAAAAAGACACAATCGTTTTTGGAAAGAGGCAGTGCAATGTGCCAGGGTGTTTTAATAGACTGTTGGCTGAAAGCAGTTGTTCTTCAGAGAGAAAGTGTTTGAGCAGATATTGTCATAAAACATTTAAACTTAAAGGGATAGTTCACATAAAAATCAAATTTGGTCATTTACCTAAACTCCCATCATTTTAAACCAGTACAAATTTGTCTTTACTGCTCTTTAAATACTTATATATATTTCCATGATGGAACACATTCACAGCCTGCTCATTGTAGTTTACGAACCGTATCGAATGTATCGAAAGGCACTCTTTCAAAAGACAAGACCTGACATGTTAACTTTGCGCCCAAACAAAAGTTCCAGTTTTTCAGTTATTCAAATGTCCTCTCAGCTTTGTACTGAAGAATTTCCACTCCCTCAACAAGCTCATTTGAAATGAACAAATAATGTAGCTAGCAGATATGCATCTCGTAGACAAGGAACTCATTTATATTTGTCACAATGGTAACATTCAAAGCTAAGGTATTTAGATCCAAAATACAGATAAGTAAATATATTACTATTTTCAGACCCATCAACAGTACATCATTGATTAACATGATAAATTATCTGTTATTGTCTACAGCCAAATAATTCAGTTCAATTTAGGACAGTTTTTATCATTAAATTGGTATGTTGCATATTATTTGTCCTTTCTTTCAACATCCTTCTTTGTGTTTTTGTTCTGTTCAATAAGGACAATACATTAAGACATGGGTGGAGAACACATAATCACAGCCTGACAGAAATCCACTTGATGTCTCTGTTCTGTAATTGACTTCTTGTCGCGGTTGTGTCCTCCAGCACTTTAAACCTTGCCCAGTGCTTTTCTTCACTGTATTATATTGGCATCTATTGTATCTGGTTTCCGGTCTTACACTGTAAAAAATTTTCCTGTTAAAAAACAGTAAAGAACTGGCAGCACGGTTGCCAGCAAGGCACTGTAAAATTAACAGTGTTTAACTGTTAATTAAAATTACAGTTGCATACTGTTTATTAAAAAACAGTTAATAACTGGCAGCACGGTTGCCAGCAAGTAACTGTAAAATAAACTGTGACTTGCTGTTGGTGAAATTTACAGTTATAGACTGTTTTTGCAACTACAGCATAATGCTGTTTCTAAATTCAAAGTATATATACATACATATCATTAAAAAAAATCTGATTTAATAGATCGCCTCTAGCAGTCTTACTACAAAACACCATGTTTTATTACAGTGTATAAGTGTACCCTTTGAACCAGTCACTTTTGACTTGAAATGTAACAGAACAAAAGCAGCTTTAAAGTATTGTTTTAAAACATTTCTTGGTTTATTAACCTTTAAAATAACTTTCTTGGAAAAAAGCCGAGATAACAGTAAAGAAAAGAAAAGAAATTCCAGCTATTTGTGGAGAAGAATTGGAGATATCAGAAATACACTTAAATTATTCCCCAAATCTCAACAATTATTACCTGTATTACAATAAATGTACATTTTAGCTTTATAAATGATAAATCAGTTGGTTTAACACGTTTTAACAATTCTTAACAAGTTTAACAAGTCTTCAACAAATTTTACATAAGTCATACAGGCTGTCCCACAAATGAACTCTGGACACAGAGAATAAATAAAAAACTTAAAGAACAACTGAGTAAATGTTGTTGAAAAAATGTGTGAATGAATAAGAGTGTGCGTGCGTGCGTGCGTGCGTGCGATTTATGTGATATGAGTTTGCGTGAGATGTG
>NC_133372.1:37442706-37467688 GCF_049309525.1 Garra rufa
CCAACCAGCTCCAACTCACACCTGCTTGGAGTTTCAAGTCATCCTGAAAACCTTGATTAGCTGGATCAGGTGTATTTGGTTAAGGTTGGAGCAAAAATGTGCAGAGCTGTGGCCCTCCAGGAACTGAGTTTGAGACCACTGATGTAGATGATCTGGAGATTTGGAGAAATTTATCACATCACCTGCTGACCAATGAATCCTCTGCAGTGAATGGGTCCTGTCAGAATTCAAACAGCTGATAAAAACATCACATTAATTCACAATTAATCCACACAACTCAAATCCATCAATTAACATCCTGTGAAATGAAAATCTGCATTTGTAAGAAACAAATTTATCATTAAGACAGATCAAGCACCATTTAATCAAAAACAATTCTAAACAAATATGTTTAATGGATTTTAATGGTTGAGCACAACAGGAATTAGACTTTTTCACTGTATGAAGCACTATTATGGATTATGGACTGGTATTTTGGCCAGAAGCAACGGTTTAAAGTTAAAACCCCTAATTATGGATTTGTTTCTCACAAACACTCAGCTTTTCACATCCTGTCAGCGAGGATGGTCAAACCTTGTGACCATAGTGGATTCCTAGGTATGGTACTATTACTGTAACTTTAGCCACAATTTTTCTTGTAACTCAAAAGTGACACAGCATGAATACTCATTTTGATTGTCTTACTGTGAACAGCTCACACACCATGATAATTAAGTTAGATTAAAAACATCATTAGTTTCACCACATTGCGCACTGAAATCAGCATGCAGACAATAAAGCAATCAAACAATTTGCTTCGAAAACCGATGATAGCAAATTATGTGAACACAACACATTGCATGAGAACACCCACTGCACATTTAAACATGCCTAAACCTCATCAGACACGAAAGAACATTTCCTGATTATGTGTAGGTATAGGAAGGCTCCCTGAGGATAAAAGAATAGAGAAAGAGATGGTCTTTTAATCCTGCTAATTAAATGAGTGGACAGAAGAAATGGTTGGGAAAGTCTGACCTGACATACTGTGTGCCCCCTTTTACCCTGAAAGGGGTCAAGATGGCTGGCTGTAAGCCAAGTCTAATATATACTGTGTATATATATATATATATATATATATATATATATATATATATATATATATATATATATATATATATATATATATATACAGTATCTAACAAAAGTGAGTACATCCCATCACATTTCAGCAACCATTTAGTATATCTTCTCAAGGGACAATACTATAGAAATGAAACTTGTATATATTAGTATATATGTAGTCAATGTGCAGCTTGTATGGGAGTATAGATTTACTGTCCTCTGAAAATAACTCAACATACAGCCATTATTGTCAAAATAGCTGGCAACAAAAGTGAGTACACCCTAAGTGATAACAGCAGTATGTTGTTTAACCATGCAAATCCACATGTCCTATTCATCACGTTTATGTTTTTGTCTGCTAGACAGGACCATACAAAGTTGTGTATTTTGTATTAGAGCAGTTAAAATTATGTGCTTTAAGTACAATTCTCTCATACTGACCACTGGATGTTCAACATGGTACCTCATGGCAAAGAACTCTCTGAGGATTTAAGAATTAGAATTGTTGCTCACGACGAAGATGGCCAAGGCTAGTAGAGGTTCAGTAACACCCCGAAACCAAGTTACACAGTGGTCAGGGTCATACAGAGGTTTTCCAAGATGGGTTCCATTCGGAACAGGCCTTGCAAGAGTCAATTAACAAAGTTAAGCACTTGTGTTGTGTGTCAAGTGCAGAACCTGGCTTCAAAAAACAGATGCATGAGTGCTGCCAGCATTGCTTTAAAGGCTGCAGAAGTAGAAGGTCAACTTGTCAGTGCTCAGACCATACATCACACACTGCAACAAGTCGGTTAGCATAGGCGTCGTCCCAGAAGGAAGCCTCATCTGAAGCTGGCTCACAAGAAAGCCCGCAAACAGTTTGCTAAAGACAACCTGTGCAAGAGCATGAATTACTGGAACCATGTCCTGTGGTCTGATGAGACTATAAGATAAACTTGTTTGGCTCAGATGGTGTCCAGCATGTGTGGCAATGCCCTGGTGAGGAGTACCAAGAAAATTGTGTCTTGTCTACAGTCAAGCATGGGGGTGGTAGCTTCATGGTCTGGGGCTGCATGAGTGCTGCTGGTACTGGGAAGTTGCGATTTATTGAGGGAAACATGGATTCCATTATGTATTGTACATTCTGAAGCAGAACATGATGCCTTCCCTCCAGAAACTAGGGTGAACAGCAGTTTTCCAACATGACAACGATCCCAAACACACCACCAAGATGACAACTGTCTTGCTGAGGAAGCTGAAGGTGAAGGTGATGGGGTGGCCAGTGGAAGAGGATCCCAGTAACAACCTGTGCAGCTCTGGTGAATTCCATGCCCAGGATGATTAAGGCAGTGCCAGGGAACAATGGTGCTAACACAATATATTGACACTTTGTGACATACTGTATATACTGTGGCGGGAGGAGCAAACGACAGACACAGTGGGTGTGGCGTCAGGCCTCGGAGAGGCTTTTATTAAACATAATAAAAGAAAACAAGTGTCCAAGGGGTTAAAAGTGTCCAAAATAAACAGGGGATCTGGTGTCCTCGAGTGCTGGGGGTTCCGTGAAGGAGGGGCAGTGTTCAGTAGGGAAGGGTCCAGGCAAGGGGCGGAGTCCGGCGGCCGCACGCGCTCTCCGCTCAGGTCAGGGGCGCGATGGGTGGCGGCTTCCTCAGCGGCATCTTCCTCCTCCGACTACACGGCACTTCTGGGGGATGAAACGGCCCGGCATCCTGGCCCGTCAGCCATAACGGGTGCGGTCCTCATCTGGACCCGCAGGGTCCAGCAGCTCGTCCTACGGCGGCGCAAGTTCCCTCTACGCACCCTTCCTGGACCCACAAGGACACCAGCGTGCATGCACAGGGGAGAGACCGGTCTCCTGAGGAGAGGCGCGCTCGGCATTTAAACAGCGGCGGTGATGAGGCTTCATTCAGTTCACGTGCTCCTCATCACACGCCGCCAACTCCGGATGTTTTCGCGCCCCTCCTCTCCCATACACACCCACTCCCGTCGGGAGCCTGGAGAAGGGCGGCGAATAAGGGACAGGGTGGTGATGATAATTAGGGGGGAGGCAGCCGACTCGTCACATCATATAAAGTACTGCACAGTACTTTCCATACTGCACAATTGTTAAATGTCCAACCCCCCAAAATGTAAAAACTCATCTGTTTCCATGTTAACAAGCTCCATTGTATATCACAAACATGCAGAACCATTTTCTCTCAGCTCCTGTATTATTTGGCCAAAGTTCACATTCTCCTATCATTCTGGATATCCAGTAAGCTGTAGAAAAGAGATACGAGACTTTTGCGTTTCTCTGCCAATGTGCTGCAGTCACTTCTTATTGCCAACAAGGGATGATGGGTGAAAAAAAGAACAAGTGAAATGTAAAATGCGCCTGTGCCGTATTCCTTCCCAGACTGCCATGCTGATATTGTGATAATTTCTCAATTTCAGATGTCTGTCCCAGTTTCTTAACATTTGACCAGTTATTACTCACCCAGCAGTTCAAGTTACTACTGCTTGCATATATTAACATTCACTCTGTAAGCAATGTAGCAGCTTCTCCTGCTGGATTTTTCTCATTTAATAAAAGCACTGTCGGTTGGAATCAACAAATTGCAACGTCTTTTTGACTATGCAGGTTTATTTAAAAAATCAAAGCGAGTTTCCTTTAGAAAAAAATCTAGGTTGTCAGGGATGAAAGACCAGATCATTAACAGTTCATTTAAAAAATGAAAATTGTTATTATTGATGTTCCAAACCTGTATATGTTTTTTTTCCCATGAAATACAACAGCAGCTCAAAACTCCTAGAGCAAAAAAAAAAAAAAAAAAAAAAAAAAAAACTTAAAAGTGAATAAGTTTGAAGATCTGCACCGAAGTGGAAGATTTTCAATGAATAACTTACAGCATGCTCTGTGTCAAACATAAAACTTTCAAATGGCTTTAGAATATTTTTATTTTTTACTGTTTTCATTCTAAACTATTGTTGGCTGAAGACTAATTAAATATTTTTCTTTTGTGTTTCACAGCTTAATAACAGTTCATGGGTTTGGGACAACCTGGGAGTAAATAATGACAAAACTGTCTTTACATTTTCAAAATTTTTCCACACAAGTGTTACTTCAGTAAAATGATAGAAATCTCTTAAATATGTAGTCTTTAGTAGCAGAATAAAGGATGGTGAAATGCTTGTAGTACTTAAGTTAATGTGCAATGCAAATATACACTCAAAAGTTTACATGCACCTTGCAGAAATGCAAAATGTATTTTTTCCCCAAAATAAGATCATAAAAAATGCGTTATTTTTTATTTCGTACTGACCTGAATAGGATATTTCACATATAATAGTTTTCATAATTTACATTTAGTCCACAAGAGAAAATAATAGTTGAATTTATAAAAAAAGACCTTGATTCTTAATACTGTGCTGTTACCTGAATCATCCACAGCTGTGTTTTTTGTTTCTTTGTTTGTTTAGTGATAGTTGTGAGTCCCTTGTTTGTCCTGAACAGTTAAACTGCCTACTGTTCTTCAGAAAAATCTTTCAGGTGCCACAGATTATTTGGTTGTTCAGCATTGAAACCCTTGGAACCCTTTCCAACAATGACTGTATGATTTTGAGATCCATCTTTTCACATTGAAGACAGGGGCTAATATGCAACCATTACTATTAAATGTAACTTATTTTGTCTTTTGGGGAACATGTGAGTATCTTCTGTAGCTTCTGAAGGCCGATACTAAATAAAAATGTATGATATTTAGGCAAAATAAGAAAAATTTACACATCTTCATTCTGTTCAAAAGTTTACACCCCCTGGCTCTTAATGCATCTTGTTTCCTTCTGGAGCATCAGTGAGTGTTTGAACCTTCTGTAATAGTTGCATATGAGTCCCTCAGTTGTCCTCAGTGGGAAAAGATGGATCTCAAATTCATACAGTCATTGTTGGAAAGGTTTCAAATACACAAAAATGCTGAAAACCCTAAGATCTGTGGGACCTGAAGTACTTTTCTGAAGAACAGCGGGCAGTTTAACTGTTCAGGACAAACAAGGGACTCATGTAGAACAAAAAAAAAATTATTCCTCTTGTTTTGGTGAAAAAATCAACAATTTGCAGATTCTGCAAGGTGTACGTAAACTTTTGACTTCAACTGCAGTGCCTAATATTCATAGTTTACATGACTGAATGCAGGAACGGTGCCTATATAGACATCATTTTTAGAGAGACTGTATTTTCATACTGTATGTGATAAAAGACCACTGGGATCCCTTCTTTGCCCTGAACAGTTTCTGTGAGGATGTTAAAAATTCTGCTACAGATTTTATGACTTTTAAATTACAAATTTTAAAGTTATTTCCTATTCTACTGACATTTCATCATTTACAGCTCCCTATTCATTCATATTTACTTTCTCAAACTTCACTTTTCCTCTCCTGCTAATTCTCCTTATCTTTCTCAATTTTTCTCCTTCAGTCCCAGGTCATGTATAGTTTAATAACTATAATAATATACCTGAAAGTTACTTCCTTTGAAGCACAGTAGAGTCACCTATGGGTCATTACTGGACTGCCGGCAAGAAAATTAATTAGTCCTTTGCCTGTGCAACCTGTTGAAAGTCTGACTTAAAACTTGCCTCGCTGGAGTAATAATGCTCATGTACATCAAAGCTTCCGCTCCAGTTCAAGCACCTGAAAGTCAGTGATTCAACACACACACACACACACACACACACACACACACACACACACACACACACACACACACACACACACACATGTTTGTTTTTGTGAATTGTGGGGACATTCCATAGACGTAATGGTTTTTATACTGTACAAACGATATTTGCTATCACCCTACACCTAAACCTAGCCCTCACAGGAGACTGTGCATATCTTTACATTCTCAAAAAAACGTATTCTGTATGATTTATAAGCCTTTTGAAAAGTGGGGACATGGGCAATGTCCTCATAAGTCACCCTCTCCTTGTAATACCTATGTCATACCCATGTTATTACACAAATTAGTGTCCTGATATGTCACAAACACACACACACACACACACACACACACACACACACACACACACACACACACACACAAAATCAATGCACAAATAATAAATGTACCATTTTAAAAAATAAACATTTGTTATGTGTTGTTAGGATAGTAAAATAAACTGAAAAAATCAATCAGTTTTGAACTTCCTGAATCAATCTGGCACAAATGAAGATGATGAATCATATGGTTCACAAAATCCTGAAAGTGATTTTGTTCAAGGGGAGAACATTTAGTGTTAAGTAACTTTAGGCCAAATGGACTCAAATTGTACTTGTTAGTCATGGATCATAGAGAATTTCAAATGTAAGTTGCATTTGAGTGGTGGCCTTGTAAGCAGCTGACAGATGGATTGAGTTTTATAGAAAGCTTTTACCGAGATCCAGATTTTTTATTGCCTAAACATGGCTATTTAATTTCTTGGTAAAATTTTTCTCCCTGTTATCAAATGTAGCTGACCCTGCTGTTTTCTAACATCAGACAGGGAATTCTGTAGGCTTACAGGAACATTTATTTGTTAGTCTTGTCGTCATAGAGGGTTCTTTTCCTGTGTTGTCATGCCTGTGGAAACTATTGAGTTGTTGGTCCCACAGCTTTGAAAAAAGAAGCTGAAGATTTACTTTGTGTGTATCAGTAGTCGCAAACACACACACTTGAAAATACACATCTACACACACATAGAGAGTGTCACGCTGACTAACTACTACTGTAACCATGGAGGCTTATGTAAACATGCACAATATTTAGTCTAAGGGTATTTATCTAATAATATTTATACGTATTACAAAATTTATTCTGAACCTTAACCTCTTGCTCTCTGTATCTTGGTGCATCTCACAATAACAAAAAATGGCTTTTTTAGTTTTTGAGCAAATAGAAATGTGTGTATATAACCTCATTTGTTTATTGTTTTAACTGTAAAAGCACAGCTTGGATGTTCTTCTAGAAGGATTTAGAATGACTACATTCTAAATGTGCAAATAACATTCAACTATTCTAAGCTTTTATGAAAATTCTAGCTTACCAAATGTCCCTACACAACCTCTTATAGAGCGTTGTAATGATACACATAAAGTTAAATCAATTATAAATTTAGATCTGATCAGTGATCTGAAACTTAAACTTGTATGTTTTTCCAATTTACTCAGTAACTCAACTGAGAAAATATGGCATTCTATTTTGTTTTTTCTCCACACCCATATATATCTCGTTCTTGAGATTTGTCACATTCCACAGGCAATTAAAGAAAATCTGTTTAAAACAAAAGCCAGTCCGCTGAACAATAATTGCTTGTTCTTTAACAGTTCATCACAGTTCAAGGAGTGAACATTTCATAATTACAGCACTGCATCCGTGGGATTGTTTCCGTGATGTGGCTACAAATAGCACATATTACTTTAAATGAGAACAAAACAAGCAAGAGGAAGTAGCTCTCAAGTTAAGCTCTCAAGTTAAGCCTTTTCAACAGAGTATTAAAACTGTGCCGATCTTCAAAAAACATCTCACTTCGACTTGAAAGGCCAGAACATGCAGAAGTACAGTTACTGTAAAAGTTCGTTTTCTGTATATGTTCTTACAGAAATCATTATAGCATGTTATATGAACTGGCATTGAACATCAAGAATCCTGCATGTTGCCCTCAGCAGGCCATGTTGCCCAGTGAAAGATTTCTATTGCAACCTGCTGGGATGCAACGAACAACACTGAGCACTGAGACACCATTATGCAGTGGTCTCAAACTCAATTCCTGGAGGGCCACAGCTCTGCAGAGTTTAGCTCCTACCAGCTCCAACTCACACCTTCTCAATAGTTTCTAGTAATCCTGAAGACCTTGATTAGTTGGATCAGGTGTATTTGTTTAGGGTTGGAGCAAAACTGTGCAGAGCTGTGGCCCTCCAGAAATTGAGTTTGAGACCAATGCCATTATTTGTAAAACTAGATGCATTTTCAGATGAAAACACCATTGCTTGCAGATATAATAGCATATAATAAAGTTAAATCTGCAAAATGTGAATTATTTTACCAAAATAAGAGGGATCATACAAAATGCATGTTATTTTTATTTAGTACTGACCTGAATAAGATATTTACATAAAAGACATTTACATATCCACAAAAGAAAATATTAGCTGAATTTATAAAAATGACCCTGTTCAAAAGTTTACATACACTTGATTTTTAATACTGTGTTGTTACCTGATTGATCCACAGCTGTGTGGGTTTTATACTGATAGTTCATGAGTTGTTTGTCCTAACCAGTTAAACTGCCCACTGTTCTTCAGAAAAATGCTTCAGGTCCCACAATTTTTTGAATTTAAAGATCAGGGTAAATTTAACTTATTTTGTCTTCTCTGAAACATGTGAGTAACTTCTGTAGCTACTGAAGGGCAGTACTAAATGGAAAAAAAAGAGAAAAGAAAATAGAGATAAGAAAAATCTTCTTCATTCTGTTTAAAAGTTGACACCCCAGCTCTTAATGCACATTTTTTCCTTCTGAAGCATCAGTGAGCATTTGAACCTTCTGTAATAGTTGTATATGAGTCCCTCAGTTGTCCTCAGTGTGATCTCAAAATCACACAGTAATACTGGAAAGTGTTCAAATACACAAAAATGCTCAAAAACCAAAACATTTGTGGGAACTGAAGGATTTTTCTGAAGAACAGCAGGCAGTTTAACTGTTCAGGACAAACAAGAAACTCATTAACAACTATCACTAAACAAAAAAAAAAATCATTCTCAAGTAGCAACACAGTAGCAGTTTTAAGAATCAAGTGTATGTAAACTTTTGAACATGGTAATTGTTAATATGTAAATGTCTTTTATGTGAAATATCTTATTCAGGTCAATACTAAATAAAATATAAAATGCATTTTGTAATGATCTGTCTTATTTTGGCAAAATAATTAACATTTTGCAGATTTTCCAAGGTGTACGTAAACTTTTGTAGTTATTTAATCAAGTGCTTTGGCCTCATAGCTCCACCCAAGACAGAAACTCATGGACACGTTTGTTATGGATACTGCACCTCATATTAAACACCAAACATCGATAACACTGATTGTCGAAGTTAATAATCGTTTATTATATGACAAATACCTCAAGTTCCACAAGGAATACCCACCGTACGGTTTATGTTTGAGGAGTGTCATGGCGGATGTCATGAAAATACAAGGTATGCACTTTTATTTTTGTGTTACTGTGCGTTCTAACAGAGAGAACTCTTCTGATTGGCTGTGTTCCGCGATTGTTTTGCGTTACGTCGCGTTTTTTTCGTGGTTAAAAGAATGAATCTAAGCTGATCAGAACACCGTGTGACGCTGAAAGTATCTACACAAAGATTAAAAATAGTCTGTACTTTTAGTTGTTTAAGATGGATTCGCTTTTCTTGATAGCGTGCAGGTGTTCCCAAGCCAGCCACGCTTGAACGTGTAATTGCTGATCGCTGCTGCCCAGGGTGATGCTGACAGGTGCACATAACAAAATGACTCACATGCCTCTCCTTCTCTCCTCACATCTCTCTCTGTTCACTTCTAAAACAATCAGCCATTTTCAGATTGTAGAATGACCTTTACCTTATCAGACCGATGTTAAAAAGACTCGAATTTAACCCCAGGTATTATTGGATTAGTCCGTGGGATAGCTGGCCATGTATTGAAAGTAAATTTAAAAACAGTTTACCTAAATTTAATACAGGTTGATTTTTCATGATCTTCAAAATGGTTATGCAACAGGGACAAACTGTACAAACCACTATAGAATACATTTAAAAATTATTTTCTTGCCTGTTAAATGAGTGTTGACATACAGTGCCTTCATTTTTTTCACATTTTGTTTTGTTGCAGCATTATGTTAAACTGCTTTTAATTACTTTTTTCCACATCAATCTACATCTCATACACCATAATGACAAAGCACAAAACAGGTTTGTAACAACTTTGCAAATGTATTAGAAATAAAAAACTGAAAAGATCCCATTGCGTAAGTATTCATACCCTTTTCTGGGACACTCGAAATTTAGCTCAGGAGCATTCATATTGCTTCTAGATGTTACTACACTTCGAGTGGAGTTAAACTGTGGCAAATTCATATGAATGAGTATGATTTAGAAAGGCACACACCTCTCAGAAAAGGTCTCACAGCTGAAAATGCATATCAGCCCTGCTGAAAAAACCAGCATATGCTGGTTAGGTATGTTTTGGTGCTGGGATGCTGGTTTTAGCTGGTTTATGCTGGTCCTTTGCTGGTTTATGCTGGTCCCTTGCTGGTTTATGCTGGTCCTTAGCTGGTTAATGCTGGTCCTTTGCTGGTTTATGCTGGTCATGTTGCTGGTCAAGGACCAGCATAAACCAGCAAAGGACCAGCATTAACCAGCAACATGACCAGCATAAACCAGCAAAAACCAGCAAGGGACCAGCATAAACCAGCAAAGGACCAGCATAAACCAGCTAAAACCAGCATCCCAGCACCAAAACATACCTAACCAGCATATGCTGGTTTTTTCAGCAGGGAGAGCAAAAACCAAGTCCTGAGGTCAAGATACAGTAACTGCCTGTAGAGCTCAGTGACAGACTTGCGTTAAGGCAATGATCTAGGGAAGAGTTCAGAAAAAATCTGCTGCATTGAAGGTTGACAGAAGCATTTACCCTCCATTATCCATAATGGAAGATGATTGGAACAACTAGGACTCTAGAAAATGGCTGCCAGCCCCCATCCAAGCTGACAGAGCTTGAGAGGTGAAAAGGTGAGGCAAAGAATGGCAGATAATTGCCAAATGCAGATGTGCAAAGCTTGTCACATCATACACAAAAAGACTTGAGCCTGTAAAGGTGCTTCAACTATGTAGCTACTGAGTTAAGGGTATGAATGCTTATGCAATGTACTTATTTCAGTGTTTTAATTTTTAATACATTTGTAAAATTTGCAAATCTGTTTTTTGCTTTGTCATTTTTATGGTGTATGGAGTGTAAATTGATGTGGGGAAAAACTAATTTAACGTAATGCTGCAACAAAACAAAATGTGTAAAAAATGAAGGGGTATGAATACTTTTGCAAGGCACTGTATGCACTTAACACCCTTATTGATTGACATGCTTTACCTGCTTAAATGAGGCCCTTTTGTTCCACAGATTAAATTGATACAATTAGCCAGTTAGCAGAAGCTAATGGACAAAAAAAATAAGCCCAATGGCTTTTATTGAAGAATTGCACCATTTAAAGAAAACAAAGTGCTGCTCATTTGTTATTGACAATTAGATATAAAAAAGTATATTAGCATTAGCAGGCAGAGATGGTTTTACCTCTGTTTAGATACAAAACATGACATTTTTAGGTGAAATTCAGAATGCTTTAAATTTTCACTATTATTTACAGAAAGCAAATTTATAGGAAGACATTCTGTTCTCCTATTGCGAAGATCATTATGCACATCTCTGGTCATTTGCTTGTGGTATTATGTATTGTTGATGTAATGGATCGTAATGAGAGGTGAATGGGTCACATTGTTTAACACCGTCTCAGCCCTTTTTCATTTCCAATGAGTAAAAGACCCATGGCATGAAGTGCCACAGGAGATTGTTTTTCATTGATATGGACTGAGATACGGAGTAGATGGTAAAATGTGTTTTATTGGTTGCCCGAGGCTCACCCAAGATGTCTTGCATTCTAAACAGGGCTTAACTTTCTTTCTGTGACAGACAGTTCAGCTCTCATGGAGACATTTATCCGGTGACCTCCTGCTTGTTTTGAAGCTAATTAATGAGGTGTCAAAGCCATTAAAATGAGAACGAACCCTTATGGGCCTTTTGGGACATGAGTTGGAATGATGTATTACAAGAGTAAGTTTAAGGGTTTTAAAGCTTCCTGGTGTCACACTGTAACAAATAGCACTTGTGCATTAGTAAAAGGTTTTGTATTGGTGTTTTTGTGCCAGATCATTGAGTATTCCAGCCCTAAGATTGTATCTGAGTGCTGGAGATGTGTGAGTCATTCTCTGAAAAGGAAGATTGATCACCATGGTTGGTATTGATTTATGTTGTACTAACTAAATAGCCTAATATATAAACAAACAACAACTTAGGTGGCCAAACATTGTGTTGTGCATTGTGGTTTATTGATGGATAAACTGGCAGAAGAGTCAACTTTTGTTGGAAAAGGTCAAAAATCTCTCATTTCTTCATTTTTATGTCATTTTAAAGCTGTATGTGCTGTAGATTTTTTTTTTCCTATGCAGTGAAAGCCAGTGGGGTTCAGTGTAGTTTTGGACCCCATTGACTTTCACTCTGTTGACAAAAGCAATTAAAAAAAATGGTAACACTTTACAATAAGGTTCATTAGTTAACATTAGTTAACCACATTAGTTAACATGAAGTAATAATGAACTGCACTTATACAGCATTTATTAATCTTTGTTAATGTTAATTTCAACATTTACTAATACATTATTAAAATCTTGTTAACATTAGTTAATGCAGCGTGAACTAACATGAACAAACAATGAACAACTGTATTTCCGTTAACTAACGTTAATGAAGATTAGTAAATACAGTAACTAATGTATTGGTCATGGTTAGTTCATGTTAGTTAATACATTAACTAAAATGGATGGTTTATTGTGATATGATAATATTTGGTAGAGATTTTTTTTGAAAGTCTGGAATCGGAGGGTGCAAAAAAATCAAAGTACTGACAAAATTGCATTTAAAGTTGTCCAATTGAAGTACTTATCAATGCATATTACTAATCAAAAATTAAGTTCTGATATATTTACGGTAGAAAATTGACAACATTTCTTCATACAACATGTTCTTTACTTAATATCCTAATAATTTTCAGCATAAAAGAAAAATGTATAATTTTGACCCATACAATGTATTTTTGGCTGTTGCTACAAATATACCTGCACTACTTAAGACTGGTTTTGTGGTCCAGGGTCGCATATAGGTTTGAATTCAGGTGAGTGTGAGTAAATAATGAGAGAAAGGATTTGGATTGGGTGAACTATTTCTTTAAGGACATGCAAAACCTGTCAAACTGTTTCTTTGGAGATCATTTACAGAGCCATATAGACTTTTCAGAGCAATCAAATGAGAAATGTCATGCTTTGCATTTAAAGCAGGAATATTTTAACATTGAAAAAAAAAACTGCATCACCTTTCAGCCTTTCACTGATAATCTTCCTCTCTGTTGGACCTCTCCAATTTAATTGACTTTGCTATGGCAAACACGTTGGTTCTGTCAAATAATTACTGGCAGATCTGAACATGACCAGAAATCAGATTTAAATGGATAGTTCATCCAAAAATGAAATTGTGTCATTAGTTCATCTTCGGAACACAAATTAAGATATTTTTTAATGAAATCTGAGAGCTTTCTGACCCTGCACTGACAGCAATGTAATTACCATGTTCAAGAAAGGCCAGAAAGGTAGTAAGGAAATAGATAAAATCATCATTCAGTGGTTCAACCGTAATTTTATGAAGGTCTTATAGTTTTGGAATGACATGAGGGTGAGTAATTGATGACAGAATTTTTGAGTGAACTATCCCTTAAGGCAGAGAGGATATTGATTTGTTCCTCAAAAAAAAAAAAAAAAAAAAAAGCCATAATATGTAGAAATGTACATTGTAGGCTGATTTCTTCCTAAAAACTTTTAATGGTTTTATATATTTTTATAATCAATTGATAAATCTTTAAACACTTAACAATTTGTTACAAATGTAACATTAATAAAGCCTTAAATTTTGTGTTGTCTTATGAAATCAAGTAAATCTTAAATTCTTATGTATTACTGAAATTGTTCTTAAATTGCTACACAACAAAAAGGTCAAAGCTCAGAGGTAGTCACTGTTTAAATTAAAACTTGGATGGAAAATTGTTTGATTTTCCTATTATTTTTATTACTTTAAGATGTACAGTAGTGATATATTTCTGTAAAACAGTTAAAACATTACTTACTTTGGCTTTATGTAGTAAAGACCTTTGAGTTTTTGTGTGTGTCTGACAATAGTTTTATCAAATTAAATAGTAAAATGATCATGAAGAGCACTCTTAGTAGCTTTGGAGATTAAGTTCATACCGAGTTTCCTCATAGTGAGACACTGAAAACACCAAATTCACTGTGACATTCCACATAATGCATGTAAATTCCATTTTTATGACTGAATTCCATACCTCCGTACTACTTGAAATACAGTGCAGAAGTATTATGAACTGCTTTTATGATAGTTTTAGTGCTTTTCTTTGTCCTTGCCAGTATATATCAGCATCTGTTGAAAACAGAAGCTCTTCCCCATAAGATAGTGTTTCACCTTTTGTGTTTTGCAGAGGAAAGAAAATAATATGAGACAGGAATGACATGGGGGTGATTAAGTGATGACGAAATTTTCATTTCGAGTGAACTAGTGCTTTAAATCAGATATTAAAAGTCACTTTCATAATCCCTCTCATTTATCACTGTCTACTGTTTTGAATAGATTTGGGTAAATGTATAATTCATAAACTGTATTTTGGCAGTAGCATTATAGACTTCAGTGAATGTTAAGCATTCATCTGATCATCTGTATTATGCATTTAATGATGAGATTTAATTATATGTATAGCTCTTTTAGTTAGCAAAGATATGTAAATGCTTATCTATCAAACGTATCGCTTTGTATTGCATGAGTGCGTGCCGGTACTGTAGAGTGTGTTGCCTTCGGTTCTGTCACATCTACAGTCTGTCCTGCAATGGGAGGCCCAACGGCAGTGGTTTTGGTCTGGAGATTAAACCCACTGCCGTTCCTGTGACTCGATTCGGCCTTATATTGACATTCTGTCAGAGCGAGCAGCGTGGTGAGGAAGACTGATGAGCTCTAACCCACTGCATCTCATTTATCCCAATTACACAGAATACTGTTTGACCCTGGCCTGGGGTTAAGTGCCCTGCTATTGCATTTAACATCAGTTCACCTATAAGCAACAGGCTTTGTATTTGATTTATATGTACATACATCAAATACATATACAGTGGAGGTCAAATGTTTACATACACCGAGCAGAATCTGCAAAATGTTAGTTATTTTACCAAAATATGATGGGTCATACAAAATGCATGTTTTTTTTTTATTTAGTACTGACCTGAAAAAGATATTTCAGAGAAAATAATAGTTGAATTTATAAAAATGACCCTGTTCCAAATCCATCTTTTCACACTGAGGACAACTGATGGACTCATATGCGGCTATTACAGAAGGTTCAAATGATCACCGATGCTTCAGAAGGAAAAACTATACACTAAGAGCTAGGGGTGTCAACTTTAAATTTAGTACTGCCCTTCAGAAGCTACAGAAGATGCTTACATGTTCCCCAGAAGGGTTAAATCTACCCTGATCTTCGAATTCCAAAAGTTTTCATCCTCCAGCTCTTAATGCATCATTTTTTCCTTCTGGAGCATCAGTGAGTGTTTAAACTTTTGTAATACTTGCATATGAGTCCCTCAGTTGTCTGCAGTTTGAAAAGATGGGTCTCAAAATCACAGTCATTGTTGGAAAGGGTTTAAATACATAAAAATGCTGAAAAACTAGAATCTGTGGGTCCTGAAGGATTTTTCTGAAGAACAGTTTAAGTGTTCAGGGCAAACAAGGAACACATGAACAACTATCAAAGTATTAAAAATCAACTGTAGGTAAACTTTTGAACAGGGTAATTTTTTGTCAATGCAGGGTTGCATTTTGTATGATCCCTCTTATTTTGGTAAAATAATTAACATTTTGCAGATTCTGCGAGGTGTATGTAAACTTTTGACTTCAGGTACATTATTGTTTTTTGCAGAATTTGAAACTGGAGATGTTTATTCAACACACCCATTTCAATAAAAAAACAAGTATTTTCTGTTTATTTTAATAATTTAATGCCATCTCTTAACTAGTATTCTATAACAAACTCCTCCATTTGAAGCTTTTTGTAAACAAACCGTGTGTATCTTGGAGCTACAGTGTTATGCAGTCATATTTCACAAGTTAATCTCTATCAAGATTAGACTAGACAAAGTGGGGCCATATTCTGCATTCTTCACGGCAGATCAATGTGGCTTTATATAAGGGTCATATTTTTCCCATACAACAAGGGGAAAAATATTTGCATTCTACAGTTATTGAAAAAAAGGAAATGAGCAAGTGATTTGTCTCAAAGCATTTCATTTTAAATAAAGTCTTTGATTTTTAGTTGCTATTCAGTCTTTTGGGACACAATAAAGGTAAACATTCCGTTAGCAGTTGGCATACCATTTCCAAGAAAAAATTATAATACCTTTGTACCTTTTTATTCCATTGTTGTTTTTGAATCAAAAATGGATCCAATTTTTCCTTTTGTGAAACATTTAGAATTCAGACTTCATATGCCTGACAACAAGAAAGCGAACCCTGCCAAATGTTTTCCTCATTCTCCCCTCCATAGATGAAAACAGCAGCCCGTCATCGTCTTCCCATGAGAAAACTGCTGCCTGCCTCGTTTCCTATTACACTTGAAAATCAATTTCCCAGGAGGTTTAAACTTCATCAAATGTACTGCGGATGGTCTGCTGTTTTCAAAAAACTTTAGTCACGCAATTGAAGGACAATACATGCAATGTGTAGGAAGTATGCTTGTCGTGACTCCACATCTCAGTGGTTCTTACTTCTAACAAACCAGATATGCTTCTAAAATACTTCTCAAATCCCATCTTGATTGAAATTTAATGGGACCCCATTGTGTATGTTATGGCTCAAGTTTTCCACAGTTTTCCGATTTTGTATGCTAAGCTTCCAAAAGATCGGAAAGTAGATGAAATCTTATGAAGATGAATTAGAAAATGAAGCGTGGAATCTATAGTCAGATCTGTGGGTCATCACCTCACAGGAGCGATGCAAAAAGGATCAAAATCTGGTCTGAGGAGAGCTTAGCTGGAGGAGAAAACCCTGCAGTTTATTTAAAACAAATCTTTTTGCACACAAAGGGTCTAAATGCAGATGGCCGTGTATCATCAATTTGATAGGGTGAGATTAGGATGAGGGATGATCTTGACAGTTGGTGGTTTGTGTTAGAGCATCATAGACATCTTGATGTTTTGGCCACATTTAGACTTATATAGACATATATATAGGCGATCTCTAATTATGAGGTTTAGTGTCATTCTAACCATTGAAGGATTTTAAAAGTTATTCATCACTGGTAGTGAGACTAAAAGCTTCTCATAAAACAAGCATCACAGTTAAATCATAAAACAGATTTCAACAAGAGTTTCAAACCATGTAAAATGCTTGTAAATCACACCGTTTTTGGTGAAACTGAGACAAGGCAGGGGGTATATTTCAGATACATCTGACACAATCTGTTTATTTCAAAGTACAGTTTTCATATTTTTAATCCACAGAGATGGATGGAGATTTAGTTGACGGTTTTAATGTTTTAAAACTCAAAACAGTCAGAATAATTATATTTTACCATGTAATTTACCATATAAAGTTATTGTTTGTGATAATTAACATACATTTACATTTGCTATCTAACCTCAGCTACTACTACTGTCAGTGTCAACTCAAACTACTTAATGTGCATTTCTAAGGGACCAAAAAAAAAAATAAAAAAATAAAATAGTCTGCACTGCAAATTGTGCTGAAGATACAAAGTCAGGAAACACAATCTTGTTTGATGTTTTGAAAGCATATGAACTCACTAGAAAATGCAGAAACTAATAAATTATTATTCTATTACAAAATTTATTTGGTTAAGGAAGAATGACTGGAAAAGTGTTAAAAATATGAAGTGTTTGTCATTTTCTAATCTGCCTTTAAACTTGAAGGAAATAAAGATTTGAAATGTATCCTGAATCGCCCAGGCCTAATTGTAATATTATGCGCTTTGTATAGATGGTTTCATAAAGAACCTTGAACTTCCATGGAACCTTTCAAATCAAAAGTTTACACACATCTTATAGAATCTGCAAAATGTTAATTAGTTTACCAAAATGTGCGAGATCATACATAATGCATGTTGTTTTTTATTTAGTACTGACCTGAATAAGCTATTTCACATAAGACATTTACATATAATCCACAAGAGAAAATAATAGCTGAATGTATTTACGAGCCTAATAGCCTACTGTTCATTTTTTTGTATGTGTTTTTTCAACTTTTTCAGAAAATGATCTGCCTTTAAACTTGAAAGAAAAAAAGATTTGAAATGTATCCTGATGAATCGGCTGATTTAAAGAATTTTATTGTGGTATTTTTTCTCACAGGTGAATAAGACACTTTTACAAATAAAGTTTCTTTATTGGCATAGATGGTTCCATGAAGAACCTTGAACATCCATGGAACCTTTTAAATGCAGAAAAGGTTCTTTATAGTTGAAAAAGCTTCTTTAGATATTTAAAATGTTCTTTAAAATGGTTCTTTTAAGAACTCTTCACTGAAAGGTTCATTGGGAAACCTTTTGGAACCTTTATTTTTAAGAGTGCAATCTTACATCATTGCATTCAACTCTCCTTCAACGCCTCTCTGAGAGCACCTGCCCTACTTTTAAATGAATCTTTATCCATGCCAATTTATTATTGTGTTACCGCAGATTTTATAACCGACATGTCGGTCACTTCACAACAAGGTGTTTGTTCGTGTTCACTCATGTTACTTCAGTTATATTGTAATTCAAGTCCCCATGACCCAAGCATAAACCGAGAAAAATTATGCCCCATGTGAACAAACTAATTGAACACAAACTGGCAGGAGCAAGTAAATTACATATTTCAGCCTCTATAGAACCATGTGGGGTTCCACTTATAAATCTATAAAAAGCTGTGACCTTCAACTTAGTTACATGCCGTTTAGCAGATGCTTTGCATTCCAAACAACTTACAGCAAACTATTTGCTCGGCTCAAAGGGAACTTATGTTAAGTGTCTTGCTCAAATGCAACATGGTGCTGAATGAAAGTAACTTATGAATTAACTTATTCACTCTGTCAAAGTAACTTTCCCAAGCCAGCTTTAACTGCAAGAGTCTACAAACTTGTCAATGCTAGGAAATCTTTGTTTTCGTTTTCGTTTATTTATGGATTTATTTGTATATTTTTTTTGTCTTTTGCTTATATAAAGTAGGTTATAGAGAGGGCAGAAAATGAGAATGTGTTTGGCTGGTTAGTGTGGGTCAGTCAGCCCCTGTTGGTAAATACTGGAAGTGTTCGTATTTTTTTTTTTTTTCTTTTTGCATAGATGGCTCTTTAATAGTTCACTGACAAAATAATTTTTTTGCAAGCAATTTATAAATTGCATATATTTTATTATTTACCAGTTTTTATTATTATCATTATTATTATTTGTTTTTTTATTTAAATGTAATTATTTTTTATTAAGTGGAAGTAGTGTTTTTTTTTTAATTCATATTTATCCTAACCAAACTGTTTATCATTGTTCATTTTTAGGGGGTTAAAATTTGAATCAAATTTTTCCATTTAATAAATAATAAATCAGAATGTGATGCAGTTCTGGATTTTAGACACGACAAGGATGGGAGGAATAACAAAAAACAGATGAAATCGTGGCAAGCTCTGTCCGTTTTAGAAACTGCTTATCTTAGCCCAGATCTGCTGAACTGGCTGATAGCTAAATAAATTAGTATGAAGTGATTACTTATGTTTGCTGCATAGATAACAATCAGTTGTTTTGTTTAATTTTCCCTTGCCCTTTCAGTATGCCCAGCATACAGTCTAAAATTTCTAATGTTACCCTTTTAAAAGATTTTATTTAGATATTATTTCTGCTCAGCTGTTGCTCCAGCTCAAAAATGACAGTAGTGGTGAACTGGACCAAGGCCTTGACCACCATGTAGGGCTGGTCCAGCTGTCTGAGCTCCATGATTTCCTGGCTCATTGAATCTTCCAAATGAATATCTCCATTCCTTCAGAATAATTAGAGTTGATTGCCTAATGGAACCAATGAAGCAGCATGTTATAAGGTCAAGTTTTAGAATTAATTTGGATATGCATTGTCAGCTCTGACCTCTAAGTTCAAGCAAAGTGCCTTCTTGCTCAGTTTACCATATGACTCACAAACTTCTCGTTTGATCTCTACGGCACAGGTCATGAATATTTTAATGTGTCTGAACACAACGGATTTGAAATCTAGGAAGCACTGTGTGAAATTCCGTGACATACAGTAAACTTTTTTTTATTACAGGATTCTCTGATTCTGTCCATGTTTTCTGCATCGAAGAGATAATATGACCCTAAATATCTAATTTCTCGATTAATTGTCAGAATAATCAACAGTTTACTTGATAACCAAAATAAACGTTAATGACAGCCCTAATTTATTTGTAACTTTTATTATTATTATATTTTTAATTAATCCTATTGATTATTATGAATTAACCTGCAGCATTAATTTAATTGTGAAACCTAAGATTTTTAAATAAATAATTCTCATAGTAAGTTAACAAAAGTTGCATTGCACTTTTATCAGTTGAGTTGCATTAATCCACCTTGTGTCACACATATCTCTAAAGACAAACGATTGCAATAAACTGAAGTGTAGAGTAGACATTTCTTTATTTACCAGCATGATAAATCTTAGATTTTCTTCATTTAATTTGATAAATGCCAAGTTGTTTTGATATTTGATGAATGAAAACTCCATGTTATTTCCTATGATAAAATATGCTCAGGGAGTGTGAGGGAGTGGAGCAGGTTAAGGTTGACCTTACACTCATATTTGAGAATGCCAAACATGCTCAGACACTCACAGCAGATAATGAAGTATTAGCTACTTTATCTATACTATCCACTGAATATTTGTGTGATAGAATTTCTTTGCAGTGACGTAGAATGTACCCTATATATTTAAAAGTTTATAGGTGTGGTTCTATTGTATTTCAGCGTACACAATTTGAAGGACATTAATCGACATTATTCATTTTGAATCATCTATTAGATTCCTTGAGATTTTTGTGGGGGCAGTGGTATCCATTTGAGGTGTTGTCCTTAAAAATCAAGATAAAAGTAAGTGGAGCGTCAAACAGCAGGTTGGAAATGTGCAGATTATCGAGAAGTGCATTAGAAAGACATGAGTCACAGTTTGACAATGTGACTGAAGGTTATGCATGACGTAGAGTGTTTGCAAAAAAGGAAAGATAGGCTCTTGACATTTGAAGATGATTGTTGAACACTCACATCTCAGGGTAAAATCTGCAGTATTCCCAGAGAAGAATAAAGTAAGTATTAACTTCATGAGTCAGATGAAGTATTCTCTTCTGAATCACAGGACTAGCTTTGGCTTGAACAAAGATTGCTTGTTATTATGATTAATTATTTAATTATGATTTTTTTTTTTCTTCAGGTCATTGGAGAGAACACATATGTAATATAAAAAATCATTTAAGAAATGGCAAAATGTAATGCATTCAGAATCCATTCAGTTGATGCAAATGGCTTTAAAAGCTACCACCAAAGAACAAATTTTGGCTATCCTGATCATTTCAAAACTGCATTTTTTTTAAATTTTTTCTTTTTTACATTTTGGCCTTTTGTTCAGATTGACATTGTGTTATGTCCTGTAATGTAAATGGTAATGTAAATCAGAGCATTTTCAGCATGAAAACGGTGCATTAATAAATAGTCATTTTCTCCTGTGTCACTTAAAGAATATTGAATGTTGTCAAAATTTAGATTTTATATGCTGTAAATGGAAACCTTAAAATGTTGCAAAGGATCTTTTCTTCCAGAAAAGAAAAATGGCTTTTGTGACAGCATGCCCAAATAGTGGCGCATATGGTGTTGTCTGTCTCAGTGGAAACGAGCCATTAAATAGGCTTTTATTGTCTAGTGCAAGCAAGCTTTACCTCACCTTTTGATTTGAATTGAAGAGCTTTATGTGGGTATTTTGTCACGCGACAAATGAATCAGTGAATGCACCAGCAGTTTCAGACAGTTTAGAAGTGCATGAGATGCTAAATTACAGGTGAAAATGGAAGATGAGTGGCACATTAGCATTTAGAAGCCACTTCCATATGGGTTAAGTAGGATTCATGTTGCATGTGTGTGACTAAGCAAATAGGTTCAGTGAGTTCCCTGCTGTTTTTCCATTCATTACAGTATTTCAATTAATATTACAAGATCATCTCAATGCTAAATGGGATGGGAAAGCGAAATGACAAACCCAACTCCATTCCTCTAGCGCCTTTTCCAATCAACTTATTTCAAACCTGCAAATGGAAGATGAAGGTTTTATTAAAAATCTAGGGCACAGCTTGTATTTGTTCATTGGTTTTGCACACTATACTCACTGATAACTTTTGCTATGATTCTAGAATGTAAAGAAATAACCAAATAGGGTATAAAACATAAACTATTTTATGCCTACATTGTCTGAAACACATAATGAAAAATGTTACGATCTGACTTGGATCATAAATTGTACATTTCCTGAGAAATAAGCGTGATGAATTATATAATTCAATTCAATTCAAGTTTATTTGTATAGCGCTTTTCACAATACAAATCGTTGCAAAGCAGCTGTACAAAAAAAAATGTAGGCTACTACAATATATTTAGTAGCTTAATAGTGGTGACTACTGTATGTTAAGTCGATGTACATATGGTATGAATATTAAAAACAGTAATGGTGTAATCAAAAACAGATGATGAACACTAATACTTGTTAAGTAGTCAACAAAGTTGCAAAGTTGTTTAGTAGCAAAAAAAATCATATTCTGGAGGTTTTAAATTGCAGTGGAAAAAAGGTGTTAGCGGATTTTAGGGTAACAGGAGGGTTAAACTGTGCAGGAATATTTAGGTCGGGTTAGCGTTTGGTTAATTGTTAATCTAGCCACTGTGCTAAATAAAAACCTTGGATTGTTTTGGTTTTTTTCTATGAGTTGGTGGATGTACTCGGCTCTAGCAGCTTTTAAAGCCTGTCTATAGCTGGACATACTGTTTTTCCATGCAATTTTTAGAGAATGTGTATTACTGTTGTACCATGGCACAGTACGTTTTTCTCTAACCTTTTTTAGCTTGATGGGGGCAACAGCTTGTAATGTATTAGAGAAGATAGTGCCCATGTTACTAGTCATTTTGTCTAGTTAATTTGTATTTATGGGTACACAGAGCTGCTGAGATAAGTTAGGCAGGTTATTTGTGAATCTATCTTTGGTAGCAGGAACAATAGTTCTGCCCAGACGATAGCGCGGAGCTATATACTTAATATCAGTAATACGCAGCATGCACGATACAAGGAAATGATCGGTAACATCATCGCTTTGAGGTAGGATATCTATATCAGTAAGATCAAGTCCGTGCGATATAATTAGATCTAGTGTATGATTAAAATGATGAGTGGGTCCGGTGACGTTTTGCTTGACTCCAAAGGAGTTTATCAGGTCAGTAAACGCAAGTCCTAATGCATCATTTGTATTATCAACATGAATGTTAAAATCCCCAGCAATTAACGCTTTATCAAAATTAACCAATAGGTCTGAGAGGAAATCTGCAAATTCTTTTAGGAAATCTGTATACGGCCCTGGAGGTCTCTACACAGTAGCCAGAGCAAGAGATAGGAGAGATTTCTTTTGCAAATCTGACAGAGTAACATTAAGTAGGAGTACTTTTAATGATTCAAACCTGTACCCTGTTTTCTGAGTAACATTGAAAATATCACTATATATTGTTACAACACCGCCGCCACAACCAATCTGACGGGGTTCATGCTTATAACAGTAGTTTGGTGGAGTAGACTCATTCAGACCAATATAGTCGTTTGGTTTTAGCCAAGTTTTAGTTAAGCAGAGTACATCAAAGCTATTATCCATGATCATTTTATTTACAATAAGTGCTTTGGGTGCGAGTGATCTAATGTTTAGGAGCCCAAGCTTTAAAAATAGTTTTTGTTCATTTATTGCGCCAACGCTCACATCGTCCTTCAGGATGGCAGGTATCTGTGAAGAAACATCGAGAACGCGAGCACCAGGAAAACAGCGAGTGTGCATTTTACCGTTAGCTACGTTTGCACGAACGTACCGAACGATGGAGTCTCCGACGATCACAGCGTCGCGCTCCGTCTCGCGGAGGGGAGCGAAGCGGTTCTGGGTGGAGATCTCGAAGACCAGAGGCGGTGGAAGGGGAGAGGTCCTCGCCCGGGGACTGGCTCGCGTCTTCCGCTGCTGCTGCACCCAGGGTCCGTGGAGTCCCGGCGCCGGAGTGAACGACATCTGGGAGGATCGCGTCCTAGGTGCGCCGGACCTGTGCAGAGAATCACACGGAGTAGAGGTGATGAGAGTGTTAGTAATGCGCGGTATACTTACCCGGGCAGATTCGAGTGCAGCCTTCCTCTCCTGCAACTCAAACTGCCTGGTCAGCAACCCCTGGATCTGCTTCTCCGCGGCCTCCAGCTCGACCTGCCAGGAACGTGTCTTCACCTGCACTCAAAGGTAGACACAAATTCGCCATTAAAGCAAGTAACAGTGAGTAAACAGTTGAAATGTATGTAAATAGAGAATAAACAATGTATTCAAGATTAGCCGCAACCACGCTGGCAAATGCTAAACGGGCTATAAGCTAACTTAGTAGCAGACTCGGGAAAGCAAATAAAAACTAATGATAACAAGGCGTTCCGATTGTTTTTGTTGTAAAACACAACAGGGGGTATATTCACATGTTATGTAAAACGAAAATGATGGTGTATAGAATTGTTTTTAGATTTAAAAATAGAAAATAATATTTTAACTCAACGGAGCTTCAACTCAAGACATGCGCTACAACAAACAGGAAGTCATACATATAAGGCAGCAAATGCATAATGACATGCATCATAATTTAGCATTTCACAACATTTCGTGATTTGCAT